>NW_016805390.1:1129863-1132945 GCF_001698545.2 Rhinopithecus bieti
CCAGGCTAGTTTTTTGTATTTTTTAGTAGAGACGGGGTTTCACCGTGTTAGCCAGGATGGTCTCGATCTCCTGACCTCGTGATCCGCCTGTCTTGGCCTCCCAAAGTGCTGGGATTACAGGCTTGAGCCACCGCGCCCGACAGAAGATGTTGAATTCTAACTACCAAAGCAGAGAAACTTTGTTGAATACTTGAGACATATAGCAGACACCCATGCAAGGTCATGCCTTAGTAGTGGGATAAATAATCTCTAGAGTAAGACTACTACAAACTCATCCTTAGAAAGTATAAAAAACAAGTCTTTAAAGGATGCAGCAGTTAAACTTCCTTTTATAATAAGTCAACTACTTTATAATATGAGAAGAAAACTTCAGACTTACATCACAGTAAAATTCCAAAAGTCCAAGGATAGAAAATATTAAATAGCTTGAAAAATTGGCCAAAAATATTTCAGATTCATTCAAATGTTAATTCACAGGTCCAAGAAATTCAACAAAATGACCCAAATAAAGCAACAACAACAACAAAATCACACCAGGACACATGATAATTACTGAGTTTAAAAAATAAGGATAAATAGAATCTTAAAACCATTTAGGATTAAACAATCAGACAAACAAAAAATCATAGTTGTAAGGGTGATCAGGCTGCAACATCTGTCACCCCATTGATTACCAAGGCTTATTTGGCTGGTCTGGCTGGCTGGATGGGTATTCCCTTCCTTCCTCACTGCTCCATGTGTGTCCTTCCTGAAACTGTGTGGTTGGTAGAAAAAGATGATATTCTCTGATAGCGGAGGATTACTCCTCAGACAAGTGTATATGAGTAGGTGCTCTTCCCTGCTAGAACCTCCAAAGAAGTTCTCTCTGTCAAAAAAAAAAGCCCACATTATATACAGGTAAATGAAGGATGACTATCAACTTATCCTCAAAAACTATGCAAAGTAGAACATCTCATAAGAATCAACAAAGAAAAGTCAACCTGAATTTTGTATCTAACAAAATATCCTTTAAAAATAAAGATAAAATTATAATAAGATTAGGTCAGACAAACAAAAACTGAGGACTTAGTTTTAGATATTTCACTATCAGAAATGCTAACAGAAATTCTTTATCTGAAGAATACTACCTAGAAACTTGGATCTACAATATAAATAGAAGGTACAGTCGAGCAAATATTGTGATAACATAGATGTTGTTTCATTCATTTATTACTTTTTTAGAAGTTATTCAATCTTTTATTATATATTTAAGTACAATAAAGTATTTTTGGCAATAGGGCACAGATACAAGTAAAATACATTACAGTGATAGCATACGTAAGGGGGGGTGGCCAGTGTGAAACAGAAGTATTTCTACTGTTATAAGGATCGTACATTACATACAAAGAAATATTATATCACCAGATGGTAGAATATGTTAAGTTGAAAATGCATCTTTTAACACTAGTAATGGTGGCTGGTGACCTGTCTGGAGCAACTGCTGTGGGGATGCCAGCCACAGCACAGGAGGTGAGGTTGGGGCTGTGCACTCTGCAGAGCCGGTGGAGTCTGGCAAAAGGTGGGAGCTCTGCTCACTACCAAGTTATTGGGGCTGGAGTCCCACACTTCTGGGTGCAGCCCCAGCTGCTGAACTGCCACTCAAGATGCAGGCATCCCTGTACAAGTGAGGGCCCAGGAACCCCTGGCAGGCTCAGAGGTGCCTTCTCCAACTCCCCAGCCTCTCCCTGCTCCCAGTGACCACTCCAGTGTGGAACACAGTTGTGGTCAAGCCTGTGACTGCCACAACCCAGCCAGGTATGGGCATGCTATCTTGCCCCCTTTCAGACTTTGGGAACCTATGAGCATGGGAGGGAGGCCAGGGGCCTGAGGGAAGCTTGGTATAGGCCTGAGGGCATCCCTTGGTGTGGACAGCCTGGGCGCCATGAACAACATGTTGATAGTGGTGGGAGGCAGACAAGTTCCTAGGCAGGAAGGGATGGGTTCCCAGTGACAAGCCACTTTCAAGCCAAAGACAGCTTGAACTTCATCTTCAGGTGGAGTCTGAGAGCAGGAGTGAGAATTTGTGATACTTTTTCCAGGCCCACCAATGGCTGCCCATGGACCAATCAGCACACACTTCCTCTCTTCTCAGACCATAAAAACCCTGGACACAGCCAGACTTAGAATCTCATTGAGACAACATGCCTACAGATATTCAGATCTCATGTCCACTGAGATCTGAACAATCACTGGGACAACCTGCCTGTGGAAAGGAGCTACCTGCTTTGGATATCTGAGATCTATTCTGTCTCTCAATAAAGCTTCTCTCTACCTTGCTCACTCTCTGGTTTTCCATGTACCTTATTCTTCTTGGATCCTGGACAAGAACTTGGGAACTGCCGAATGATGGGACTGAAAGAGCTGTAACACAAGCAGGGTTGAACCATGCCCCCTACCATCCCACTTGCATCTTGTGGGCGATGAGAAGGAGAGAAGAGCTTCAGCCTTTCAGGAAGCCCAGACCTACGGGCTCCCCAAGCCAGGGCTATGACATCCTCTTGACATTAGTAGAACATTCCACAAAACGTGAATAGAATACAAGGTGCTTTACAAATGCACAGTGATGGAATATTTACCTAAACATATGAGTAAATTTACATGGAGAAACAGTATGCCTATAACCACAAATAAATTATCTTAGAAAAAAGTTGTATAAAAACATATAGAAAAATTACACACATTTAAAGACACAATAATTCAGGTCTACATAGCCAATGGGCTAAAGAATAAATCTAAAGATATATTAGAAACTAGGCCGGGCGCGGTGGCTCAAGCCTGTAATCCCAGCACTTTGGGAGGCCGAGACGGGTGGATCACGAGGTCAGGAGATCGAGACCATCCTGGCTAACACGGTGAAACCCCGTCTCTACTAAAAAATACAAAAAACTAGCCGGGCGAGGTGGCGGGCGCCTGTAGTCCCAGCTACTCGGGAGGCTGAGGCAGGAGAATGGCATGAACCCGGGAGGCGGAGCTTGCAGTGAGCTGAGATCCGGCCACTGCACTCCAGCCTGGGCGACAGAGCGAGACTCCGTCTCAAAAAAAA
>NW_016805390.1:1134945-1157796 GCF_001698545.2 Rhinopithecus bieti
TGGATCACGAGGTCAGGAGATCGAGACCATCCTGGCTAACACGGTGAAACCCCGTCTCTACTAAAAAATACAAAAAACTAGCCGGGCGAGGTGGCGGGCGCCTGTAGTCCCAGCTACTCGGGAGGCTGAGGCAGGAGAATGGCATGAACCCGGGAGGCGGAGCTTGCAGTGAGCTGAGATCCGGCCACTGCACTCCAGCCTGGGCGACAGAGCGAGACTCCATCTCAAAAAAAAAAAAACAAAACAAACAAACAAAAAAAGATATATTAGAAACTATTTAGAACTAAATGTAAGGGGAATGAGGGTCTGGAATGAGGAACTATGCACTGATTTGTTTGTGGATAGTTTTGGTAAAAGAACCACTCAGAAAGAGGCATGAGAGTATAGAGGACCAATGAGGGGCTGAAGTGAAATCTTGGCCCAAGGACCTTGGCCCAGGACAAACAGTGGCTAAAGTGAAGGCTTAGCCCAGTATCTTGGCTCAGGACCAATTCGGGGTTGAAATGAAGGCTTGTCCTAAGACTTTGGCCCAAGACCAATCAGGAGGAAGCACATGAAATGAGACAAAGGAGTGCCAAGGAAAGAGAAATGTGTCCAAACAAGGAGTGGAATTTGTGCATCTGGGTCCACAGAGTAGGCATTTCCATTCAAGAACACTGGCTCTTTCTTATCTGGGGCCTGCATCTCTATTTTTAGGCTGTTGTTGATTTGATGGAGTTTTACCGAAGACCCACCCTAACTGCCTGTCTGACTAGTTTCTTTCTTTCTCCTCTCATTTTCTGCTATTGTTAGATAAAGTAGTCTAGAGATGTCAATTACATCTAGTTCATTGATGATGTTGTTGAATTGAAGTATGTCCTTCCTAATTTTCTGCCCACTGTATTTGTCCATTTCTGATGAACAGATGTTGAAATCTCAAATTATAATAGTGGATTCAGCTATTTTTTATTGCAGTTCTAAAGGTTTTTGCCTTATGTATTCTGACACTCTGTTATGGCAGCCCAAAGAAACTATAAAGTTTCACTTTACTACACTTGGGAAAGACATCTTTGTACTTCTTTGTATTTTCACATAGAAATGCGATTAGGTCAGAACTTTACTAGTCTTTTGAAGTGAGAAAGATGATACATCATTTTCTTGCACGTTTAATGTAGTAGAAAGCATGAGGGACCAGGAATTTGACAACCTACATTTGATAAGTCTGAGTTTGAGTGACAACTTGGGCACTTTGTAATTTTTTGACCTTTGACGTCATGAGGTTTCAGTTTCTTTACGTACAAAATTGAATTAATAAAGTTTAGGTTATAGAATTGTAGCCATTATTTGGGATATGTGGTGCATAACTAGTTCTTCTCTCTTACCTTGCTTTGCCTTGAATCAGTTACGTTTTCTATTAAAACATACAGTTTTCCAGATAAGTACACTGGAGATTAATGGCAAAGGGGCAGAATTCAACATTGATTTACAGGATAGAATAGATTGGCAAAATCATTTCACCTTTACTTTCTTGTTCCCTAGGCTCTGCTCTACCTTAATTTAAAGTTCAATTGAGGATTCTGGTTCTTATCTTTAATTATTGAGGGAAACAGCATCCCTTAATTACTTTAACAATTTATTCTCATTTAGCCTTTTTATAGCCTTTGGGCAAAAGTACAAGAACCAATATGTCTCTCAATTCTAAAAAGAATATATAAGTTAAAAAATGGCAGTACTTTTCACTTAATGTAAAATATACATTATAAAATTTCAGTTATGTCAATATTGTGAAAAGTTTCAAAATGGCTAAGAATTGAAAAAAATGCCTAAAAGCATAGAGTTGTTAGTATATATATTCATTTTAATCTAAAATTTTTCATCTAATTTTATTTAATATAGAAATTCCTTCTTTAACAGAAATGCTGTTAAATGTAGCTAATATAAGTACCACAGACTAATTTTATATGTGTATGTATATGCAGATATAGGTTTCCCCAAGAGGAACTTGAGAAATTTCTACTCATGCTTTTCCCATCTTAACTATTAGAGTTAAGGTAAGTAGAGCAGATTTAAGTGACCGTAATGCATGATTAGGAATGTTTCACAATTAGTTATTTATTAAAGCAAGAAGAAATGAAAAGAAACAAACATTTTAAGAGTGGATAAAATAATATAATCCATGTATAAAATGGTATTTTCACACTTTGAACACTGATTTTATAATATTCATAGAAAATATGTATAAAATAATTTTAATAAATTTCTTTAATACTGATTATGGGTGTAACATTAATACATCAGTAATAATAATCATTGAGAATATTGCATATCTTTTACATACAGCTGAGAGCATAGCATATAAGTATAAAACTCAATCAATGTTCACAAAGGAAATATATCTATATAATCAGCAATAAGGTAATGAAATATGATTCTACTGAGAAACAGCATTTAAACAAATAGGATGATGAAATAGGTTTTACCAGAACCTTAAAATCCCCAACATACCCTCTTTCTTTCATTACCTCCATGGAAGGTAATTACTGTCATGGCTTTTTTTTTCTGTTTTAAAAACAAATATTAATGTAAATGAAGTCATAAAGTATGTATTTATGGTATCCAGCTTCTTTTACTCAATCTTATATTTGTGAGTTTTATCATGGTTGTTGTAATAAAAACACTTTGTTCTTATTGCTGTATATTATCCAATTGTATAAATTCAACACTACCTATTCAACTGTTACTGCATTTCCAGTTTTTATAATAGTGCTATTATAAATGTTCTTGTTATTGGTGAATATGCATATGCAATTCTGTTAGGTAACATCTATACGTCTGATTTTAGCAATAGCTACACAAGACTTCTCTTGGGTAGTGTTCGCATAATGTACTCTGTCAATACATTTAATTATTATATTTAAGATGTGTTTCTACTAGGCAGTTTATAGTTGAGTTTTTTAAAGTCTCTCTAAAAATCTTAGTCTTTCTATTTGAATTTTTAGTCTAACATTTGTATTTATGTGACTACTTTCATATTTGGGTTTCTGTCTACTAGTTTATAATTTTCTTTCCTTATTTTGGATTATTCAACTTGTGAATGTATTGTCCGTCTATTAGCTTACCAGTTATATATTATTTTTAGCATCTATTAAAATTATCTCAGAGTTTAACATTCATCCTTCATTTTACCATATAATCAAAATATAATTTTTAATCACTTCCCTGCAAATATAGGACATTAAACATGATACCTCTATATAACAACCTCTCTTACTATCATGTTACTGTTGTCACGCATTTTAACTCAAAGTATAATTTTAATTTAAAAGTTTAGTTATTATTTATAGTTGATGTTCATTTATACTTACCTACATACTTGCCTTTTTATTACTCCTGATAATTTGCTGCATATATATAGTTCTGCCAGTGATATTTTTCTTTAGTCTAAAGAACTTTAACAGTGTTTGGTGTAGATATGTTACAATGTGCCTATATTTATTTGTTTATTTGCAAATATTTTAACATACATTATTGAAGGATATTTTAACTCAGTAGAGAAATCTAGATATTTTTTCTTTTTAGGGCTTTATAGATTTCATTATTTTTACACTTACAGTGTTTATGTTAAAATGGCAATCTAATTCCTGCAGCTATAAAGGTAACTTTACTTTTTCTGGCTGCTTTTAGTGTATTCTCTTTTGCTTTGATTTTCCTTTTAGCTTTCTCTAGAAAGGATCACCTTTTTCCTTTGTTCAGAATATAGTATGGGAGTTAATTACTTTAATTCCATTCAAGAGTCTGAAGCTACTCAAGTCTAGATTGTAAATTTTTGCCTTGATCTGTCTACATCTGTTTTACCCCTAAAGCCAGGCCCTCCTAGTTTTAGCTCAGAATCTGGCATAGTCAATCACAGGGTTTCTCACCAATTAAGTCCAAAATTCGAATCCTTAGTATTTTCCATAGTATAGAGTTCATGCTCCCATGCTCCATTTTTCCCTTCTTATAGGCTAACCTGATGCTTAAATCTATTACGTTTCTCTGAAATGGGAAAGTTCTTTTACCCCTCTCACAGGGTGTGCAACGGTGATATGGCTCCCTTCTTCAGTGCTCTGCTGCTCAAATCCCTAGAGGGAGCATGCAGATGGGCAAGTTGTGAGGCTCTGACCCCATGGCAGTGTCTAGGGGTGAATGTTTTCAGTTCCTGAGGCCCCAGTGAGCATGTGTTACCATGTGCTCTTTTAGTTTAGCCATCTGCAGGCGACTTGTGTTTATCTGCTCAATTAGACCTCTGCCTTATCACAAGGACAGAGGGCTTTCTGTATCCTGGGATTACTTGCCTTTGTGTACCAAAAGAATCAGATCACAAGTGCGCTTGGAGAATGAGTGCAAGGTTTTATTGAGTGGAGGTAGCTCTCAGTAGATGGGGGATGGAGTGGGAAGGTTGTTTTCTTCTGGAGTCCAGTTACTGAGTGGCTGGACTCTCCTTCAACCACCCCAGCCAAACTGTGCATCATTCTGCTGGTAGATGGCTGCCAGCGTCTGCTGGTGCCTGTCACTTGTGTCTTTCACCAAAGTGTTCCTCTCGACATCCAGACATTTGTGTCCATGCCTGCTAGGGTCTCGGGGTTTTTATAGGCACAGGATGAGGGCATGGCAGGCCAGGGTGGTCTTCACAAATGCAACATTTGGGCACGAAGACAGGAGTGCCTGTCCTCACCTAGGTCCATGGGCAGAGGCCAGGGGTAGAGCCTGTGAGCAAGGGACCTCGCCACTTCCCTGCTGGGATCTACCCAGCACTTCCCTGCTGCCCTTCTGTGTCATCTCTATTACTGTGAACCTGCAGAATCTATACAAGTACCTTATATTTTTATAGTTGCCGTGTGCTGTCTTTTCCTTGCATCCTTAGTCTTTTGCCCTTACTCCAGAACTAGCATGCACGTGCATGTGTGTGTGCGTGTGTATATTTTCAGGATAATATAGCTTCAGAATGGAAATTTTCTTCTTGACATCTCCCTTCTTTTGGGTTGTGTTTCCTTAAGTTTTAGTGCTTAGAGTGTTTTCTATGCCTTTAAATAATTTAAAACATTTTGTATTTTTGTTATTTTGAATATTTTACAACAGGAGCATTGGTCAGTCCCAAGCTTTTTCGTCGTTTCCACAAATAAGAATCACATGGAGAGTTGATTTAAAGCCACACTTTTTTTATAGGGGGAGAAAGGTGAACAATGTTGATTTTAAAGCAGAGCAAGAGATATATAGAAAAATAGATGAAGTAAAGTAATTATTAATAAAACACAAAGAGCTATATATTTGTATTTGTAGGGTTTTCTTGACCTCAAATCTTCTGATGGATTTAAAGTTGATCATTGTGGTATTCCAAGAAGCATCAAAGGCCTCCAAAGAGGTAGTAGTAGTATCCATAATTAAGCACAGTTACTAATCCCGAAGTCATTTCACTTACAGTTTTGTAAGGCATTATATGAATTTTTCAAACACTTAAAAAAATATCTTGTACTTTTTACCAGGACATAAATGACTTTTTCTGAACACATCCTTTGCTTACCCAATACACATTAGGTTAATGGTTGTATTAGGTAGGATAGATTGTTGTAATAATTACACCAATATAATAGAAGTTTGTTTTCTCTGTCATGTAACAGTCTGAGTCAGGTGTTTTTCATTGGCAGGTGCCTCTCCCCTAGGTGTTGATTCATTTACTGAACTCTAACATCTATTGGGTTTCATCATCATATGGTCCTGGCCAGTTGATTGAAAATGAAATGGAAAGACAGTTAACACATGTCTTAAAAGCACTATAACAGCCCACATCACTTTCACCAATATCCCCTTAGCTGGATGTCAGTTCCCATAGTCATATCTGGCTGTGAAAGTAGGAATTGTAGGCCAGGTGTGGTGACTCAGGCCTGTAATCCCAGCACTTTGGGAGGCCGAGGTGGGCAGATTGCCTGAGGTTGGGAGTTCGAGAACAGTGTGACCAACATGGTGAAATCCCATGTCCACTAAATAACAACAACAACAACAACAACAATAATAATAGTAAAATAAAATACAAAATTAGCCAGGCATGGATGTGCATGCCTGTGGTTTCAGCTACTCGGGAGGCTGAGACAGGAGAATCCCTTGAACCCGGGAGGTGGAGGTTGCAGTGAGCTGAGATCACACCTTTGCACTCCAGCCTGGGCAACAAGAGCGAAACTCCATCTCAAAAAAAAAAAAAAAGGAAGAAAATAGGAATTGTAGTCTATTTCCATACTCGGGATGCAGAAGAAATATGGTTTCTTGATGAACAGCAGTGTCTGTCCCAATAATAAAAATAGTTTCAAGAATTGAGTTTTAGAGAAATGTAGTAGTACTTATACACACAAAATTCTAAACAATATATAGCCAAGTATATAGTGAGTTCTGGAATAATTGTAGATTCAGAGCCAGCAGTAGCTGAAGGGAAAACCCATATATGTGATTTTTATATTACTCGCTTCATAGTCAATAATATGTTTGACAAATAAAAAGTCACGATATTCTGATTTATATATGCTCAGTCTAGAAATGTAAATAATAAATATTTTTTAAAATTATTAATTTTATAATATAAAATGACCATTGCTAATATTCTTTTCTATTACCTTCTCATTTTCTTTTACAACATTAAAACTGACATAGTGAAGGACATGGGGCTGAACAGTAAGACTGATCATTTTCAGCATTTTTGAATTGCGAAAATGATAGTTTTATATAATTCAAAGTAACAAAACCAAAAATAAGGAGTAAAACACTTTCTATTAATTAGAAATTTTGACTATACTTGACTCTGTAATAGTCTATTTAAGATGTGGGGTAGCCATCATTAAATTAGTCATATTCTTTTATAAACAAAGTCTCTGATATTTAACATTAAGTTTTCAATACTATTTAATGAGTAAATTAATTAGTAAACATATTTCTATAAATCTTCAATTAGTTAAACTTATCACAATACATATATGTATATATTTAAAATGCTTGGAGACAATAAGAGATAAAAGACCCTAACACCCTGTGGAAATCAGCAATTTTATATAAAATATATTTAAAACAAAACTAGAATTTTAACTTGAAAGTAGAGAATAAGCCTTTAAAATAGAATTACTATTATATAGGTAATGATGTTTAGATGTAATGAACATATTGAAATGTCATGTGTGTGATAGATGAGTTAATGTTTTCATTATTAAAGTTGCACTTAACCCAAAAGTTAATGATCTTTAAATCTCACAAAGGTATCTAATTCATTAAGTGCCTAATGTTTTTCTAATTTTTTGAAATATTATAGAATCATACAAAGTAAGTAATATTCTACTGTGAGTCAAAACACTTAGCAAATTATCTCAAATAACCTAAATATAATAATTCATTTCAAGTTACAGAATTGGAGACCCAATTCACTGAATTAATTATATTTCATTTGACAAGAGTAATGATGCTTCACCAGAAATACATTTTTTTTAATTTGTTGAGTCCACTTATTAAATTTCTGTTTATTTAAATTTACTGAAGTAAAAATTTCACACCTTAGTTGGTGGTTTCTACAGTCTTCATTCTATTCTATTATTTTTTGTTCTGAAATATTATGCTTTTAAAATCATCCAAGCAATAGCATTAAAATATAGCACGCATTTATATGTATTTTTATCAAAAGCGTTCATTATATTTTATGTCTTCTACAGAAAAAATACGTGATAATGCATATTGGGTGGCTATAGTAAACAAAGAGAGCATTATCTATTTGCTAATTGTGTAAATAATTCCTAAAGGTTTTAGAAAGCTAATGAAATCTAATCTTTCATTTAACAGGTGAAAATATTATGGACCATAGAGTTTCAGTGTCCTGATCAGCCTGTTTCCTTGTTTTTAGTTTTCCCTGTCCCCAATAGAGAAAATAAAATTTCACTTTCCATTTCTGGAATTTTATTGACTTGGGTTTATTTGTGCCCTCAGCTCTTTGATGAGGATAGTTTTTAAAACTACTGTGCCTAATCTAGGCTACTCTTGTTGTTAGGCCGGGAATGACAGTTTCTTGCACCTGTCTACATTCTACTTAGAAATGGAAGGCTTATTCAGATTATATTCTTGTTTCATCAAAATTTTTCATCTGATAAGAATTATATTGCCATAGAAATAAAAGTTCATATTTATTTTCTGGTAGAAAACATAATCAAAGGTAAGAAATGCAATCATTACATCAAGGAATAAATTGCATGTGTTACTTCTTTAAATTCTGTAATTCCATATTGTTATTGAGCTATTCAAAACAAGCTTGATTCTTTGCCTTCGTTATATTTATTTTTATCTCTCTATACAAATATTTGTTTAATAAAAATTATGATTTATCTCTGTCATTTTTTAATTTTTTAGATGATACATAAATTGCATTATTTATAGTGTGTCATATGAAACATGTATATATGGTGACATGCCTAAATCAAGCTAATCAACATATGCATTATGTCATTCTTTTTTGTGGTAAGAACATTTAAAATCTACTTAGCAATTTTCAAGTATACATTCCATTGCTCTAAATTATATTCACCATGTTGTACAATAGATCTCCTGAACATATTCCTCTTATCTAACCGATATTTTATATTCTTTGACCAACATCTTCCCCAATCCCCTCCCCTCCCCTCCACTAAGCCCTTGATAACTGTCATTCTACTCTCTGCTTCTATAAGTTCAACCTTTTCAGACTCCACAAACAAATGAGATCATGTGATACTGTCTTTCTGTGCCTGGCTTAATTCACTTAACCTGATGTCCTCGAGGTTCATCCATGTTCTTGCAAATTACAAGACTTCCTTCTTTTCAAAGGCTGAATAGTTTTGTTGTTGTGTGTGTGTGTGTATGTGTTACATACAGGTGCATATAAAATTTTCTTTATTCATTCATTGGTGGACAATTCATATACTGATGGTTGATTCTACATCTTGGGTATTGAGAATAAATCCACAAACAACATGGGAGTGTGGATATCTTTCAACATATTGAATTCAGTTCCTTTGCATATATACCCAGAAAAGGGACTGGTGGAACATATGGTAGTTCAATTTTTAGTTTTTCTTAAGAACTTCCTAACTATTTTCCATATTGGCTGTACTGATTTACATTTTCACTAACAGTGTCTAAAGGTTCTCTTTTCTTCACATCCTCACCAACACTTATCTATTGTCATTTTGATAACAGCCTTCTAACATTTGTGAGTTGGTATCTCATTGTGGTTTTCATTTGTATTTTCTTGCTGATTAGTAATGTTGAGTATTTTTCCATATAACTATTGGCTATTTTTATAACCTTTTCGAAAATGTCTTTTCAGGTCCTTCATCCATTTCTTTTCATCAGATTATTTACTTTCTAACTATTGAATTGTTTGTGTTCCTTAAATATTTTTGATATTAACCCTGTATCAGATTTACAGTTTGTAAATATTTTCTCATATTTCATAGGTTATCTCTTCATTCTGTTGTTTGCTGTGCAGAAGCTTAGTTTGATGCAATCATATTTATCTACTTTTGTTTTGGTTGCCTATGTTTTAGGGGTCATATCCAAAAAAAATCATTGCCCAGATGAATGTCATGAAGCTGTTTCCCTAGGTTTGCCTTTAATAGTTTAAGAGTTTCAGGTTTTACATTGAAGTCTCTAATGCATTTTCTTTTAATTTTTTTTATTACAGTTTAAGTTCTGGGATACATGTGCAGAATGTGCAGGTTTGTTACATAGGTATACACATGCCATGGTGGTTTGCTGCACCCATCAACCCATCACCTAGATTAGGTATTTCTCCTAATGTTATCCCTCCCCTATCCCCCCACTCCACAACAGGCCCCAGTGTGTGATGTTCCCCGCCCTGTGTCCATTAGTTCTGATTACTCAAATCCCACTTATGAGTGAGAACATGCGGTGTTTGGTTTTCTGTTCTTGTGATAGTTTGCTCAGAATGATGGTTTCCAGCTTCATCCATGTACCTGTTAAGGTCATTAACTCATCCTTTTTTATGGCTGCATAGTATTCCATGGAGTATATGTGCCACATTTTCTTTATCCAGTCTATTACTGATGGACATTTGGGTGGGTTCCAAGTCTTTGCTGTTGTGAATAGTGCCACAATAAACATACATATGTGTGTGTCTTTATAGTAGCATGATTTATAATCCTTTGGGTATATACCTAGTGATGAAATTGCTGGGTCAAATGGTATTTCTAGTTTTAGATCATTGAGGTAACTGCACCACACTGTGCTTCCCCACAATGGTTGAACTAGTTTACAGCTTCCACCAAAAGTGTAAAAAGCATTCGCTATTTCTCCGCAATCCCTGCTCCCAGCATGTTGTTGCTTCCTCCTGACCTTTTATAATCATCGCAATTACTAACTGGGTGAGATGGTATCTCATTGTGGTTTTGATTTGCATTTTTCTGATGACCAATGTTGATGATAATTTTTTCATATGTTTGTTGGCCACATAAATATCTTCTTTTGAGAAGTGTCTGTTCATATCCTTTGCCCACTTTTTGATGGAGTTGTTTGTTTTTTTCTTGTTAATTTGTTTAAGTTCTTTTTAGATTCTGGACATTAGCTCTTTGTCAGATGAGTAGATTGCAAAATTTTCTTCCATTCTATAGGTTGTCTGTTCACTCTGATGATAGTTTCTTTTGCTGTGCAGAAGCTCTTTAGTTTAATTAGATCCCATTTGTCAATTTTGGCTTTTGTTGCCATTGCTTTTGGTGTTTTAGACATGAAATCTTTGCCCATGCCTACATCGTGAATGGTATTGCCTAGGTTTTCTTCTAGGATTTGTATGGTCATAGGTCTTTCGTTTAAGTCTTTGATCCATCTTGAGTTGATTTTAGTTGATTTTGTATATGGTATGAAATAATGGTGTAATTTAATTTTTCCGCATGTGGATATCCTGTTTTCACAACACCATTTAATGAAGAGACTGTCCTTGGTGTACCTGTACTTGCTATACTTCTTTTCTCCTTTTTTTTATTAAGTAGAATTTCCCTTTTAATGTTGCCATATTTTTTTCTTTATCTTCCTCCATGTTTTTCAAATAAGTAAATTACATCAAATTGTACTGTGTTTTCTGTGACTTTATTTGACTCCCTCCTTACTACTGTGGCAGCTGTTTATCTTCTCTATAGAACTATAACTTAAAGATTGATTTTGTGTTTTTAGGTTGTATTTATTTTTAGGTAGCAGTGACTAATCTTGGTTGGTGAATCTGGGTATATTCTTCAAGCTCTTATTTTATTAAATGGACCATATATAAGGTTTACCCAGCTGAATTAAAACTACCTTTTATTTTTATAGGGAATCCCATTAGATTTTGGAAACTGGAAAGTATCAACTTTGGATATTGTTTCTGAATTTTAAATATCTTCTTTCATCAGCAGTCATTTTCACTCATAAATTCAAAAGAAGAGCCATAAAATTAGGACCTATAGTTTTGGTTATCTGTCTTGTTTACTGCTACAGTAGAGAGGCCTGGGGGAAAGGCACCCTCACTGGGAATTTCAATGTATTTCTTGATTCCTAAATTTCTACTTTCTTTTATTGGTTTATGTTGCTAAGGTTTTCTTTATAGCTAGGGATAGTGTTATTTTTTTGTTAGCTTTCATTACATTTATGATTGGCCAGAAGGCATTAGCTGAGCTCTATTAAATTAATTGGTGGAAAAACTTGCTCTTTGAGATTTTGTTTATTTTCATGTTGAGCTGCTATCTTATCCCTCAGTCTGTTTCCGTACAAATATGAATATATTCACATCAATTTTCAGGGTGTTCCTACTTTCAAAATGTATACTTTTTGAGAGAGACACAGAGGAAAGTGAAGACAGAATTATATGCTGACCCCAGTAGCAACTTCTTTCACTGCTAGGTTTAGAAATGTATTGTATAAAATTTTGCCTCTTTGTTATTTTTGTTGTTGTTGTTGTTGTTGAAGATTTTCTAGGCTATTCTTTGTTTGCTTTTACTGTAAAACAATATGCTGTTATTGGACTTTACTATCTTAACTTGAAATTCTGTACATCGTCTTTTGCCTTCCAATTATTTTTGCAATCAAACTGGCATTTCCATCATATATTCAATCCCCAATTACTTTTTAAAAGATTTATATGTTCAATCACCAAATTTTCTAATTATGGCTCTAGTATTAAATTTGTAACATGAAACTTTCAACTGCTGAGTTATTTCATATAATCATTAGTGTACATCTTAATTTTGATTAGTCTTTTATTCCACATGCTGTTTCTTCTTGTGTTATTTTTACTGACTATGTTAATGGGTATTCCAGCTTTCATAAGGAACCCTTGCTAAAGTGTCTTTTAAATAAATGACAAGCACTTTACTACATACATTTCAATTTCTTTTCTATGGTGGTGAGTCAGAATAGGACCAGGTAATTTGCATTTCATTTGCTGTCACACTTAGTTATGTGTCCTTTAAAATTCAACCTGTCTTTTATCCTCCCTGTTTACTATTGTTTCTTTAATATTATAATGGTATGCATTCTCTGCTGAATTTTAGTTAAAACAGGTGGTTAATTTTTCAGACTGAAAGTCTCAGATCCCCAGAAGAGCATATTGGAAAGCTTCAGAAGCATGGTTAATTGAATAATTGAAGCAACTCTACAAATTGCTGAACCCCAGTATTTGCATATGTTGAAAATTCTCACAAGTGCTTATTGCATGGAAAATGCAGGCTCTGCACAGATCTAAAAGGAATTTCAAGTCCCTAACATCCCTTTGATTCTCTATAGCAAGAACTAAAGTAAGAACTAAAGTAAAGTTTGAAAATAATATTTTAAAATTAATTGTTTGTTTAATAAACATAAACTACATCCTTTCTCAAAAACAATGGATAAATAATGATGATATATGTGAAAGTCACGACACACCCAATTATAATTCTTTTATATAATCTTAGGCTTTTCTTACCTAGTAAACTATTCCAACTGATATTATACCAGATGTGAAATTTATGTGCCAAAAATACACATTCCAAAAACAAAATAGCAGAATACATTTTATACAGAATAACCAACTGCTAAATGCATGTAATGATGCCAATAAAATTAATACTGACTGACCTCAATACTCCTGGCACCTACAGCTAATTCAATTTTAGATTAAGAAGACAATAAAAAGTGTGATGCATTTTTAACATATGTATTAAAATATTTCTTTATGTTTTTATTATTTTATTTAATTATTAACCTAAAGTCATACCCCAATTGATCAATATATGTGAAATATGACTGGAGATATGGAAAAAAGAACATTTTTATAGTGTTTCAAGAGTGACACGAATAAAGCTTCACATTTTCTAAAAGATAACATTTCAAGACCTTTAGATATTCAATGGAACCACCTTTATTCTTTCCTTTTTTAGAGATGCATAGCTAGTGTAGCATTGAGAAAAGTTAAAAAAAAATACCTAAAATATTGCATATAATTCAGTTGATGAGTTGTTCGTGTGGCTCCAAACTACCTTTCTCTACTTCACTTTAGTTTTTGTGGCTAGGACTAAGGAAAACATTTCTACTTCGTTAAGTAACATCCTGTTAGGTAAGTTGTTAGACAATACCCTTATGTATATGTAATAATAAAAGACTTTTTAAAGCAAAATGAATGTTTTCTGGTCTAACAAGCAGATTACTCCTGGCCCATTGGTGAGTCAGGGCTCCTTTTTGTAGAAACACTAGTCTGGGAAGGGACAGAATAAAATAAAGAGATGACACATAAACTGTATGAAATTATTTAAAATACACAATGGGCTCAGTGGTACCTTCATCTTGCTCCTCCCTTTTCTTTTGACGTAACCCATCTTCCTAAACTTGACTCACATGTCTAGGGGCAAGTAAAAAGCAGAGCTTGTATTTTGATCAACTGTAAGATAGTAGGAGGAGATAAAGTTTATAAATGTGTAGAAAGAGAAAAGACAGAGCAATCAGTTTTTTTTATTACCTTTGGAGGAGGGTAGTTTCTGTTGTCAATGTTCATTGTAGAGAGGCACATAGAGGTCAGAAATTAACTGAATATACCACAAGCCTGAAAATGCAGATGTAACGATATCTTATTTTCTAATAAGTTATTTATTTTTCTTAGATTTTGTTTTAATGAAATGAAAAAAATTATTTAAACACAGACACAAACACAGAAAGTGCTGATGTAATTGTTTAGAAGCATTTAAACTACCCCTTGTTTACTGAAAATATTCTATAATAATTTGATTAGACTATATTGTTTCTGTTTATTAATTCATTTTCTCCTATAATATAACAAGCCTTCCAAAAGTCAAAATGTGAAATATATTACCCCTTTGTCTCAATGTGTCTATTTTTTTTCTTTAATATTTTCTTGGCTCTTTTCTTCCTCAAAGCCCCAGATTCACTTAAAATTATCAAATGATTCTCATACTTAGATTTATATACTTATTTTTATTTTATCTGTTGTTAGGTAGGAAAGAAGAGGTTAAGGAAGGATGGGTTTAACAAAGTTAAAGCAGGTATTTCGAATAAAACTCATTTTCCACCAGGTATTTATTGAGCAGCCCCTTTATTTCCGTTGACACATTAAGATTGCCATGTAAAGATGAAGTAGACATACCTCTACTGTCTCATAAGACAAGACGTAGATGAAAGTTAGCTGGTAGTTGACAAAGGCAATACAATAATATCATTGCTATGTTAAAGACACTTAATGATAATAGAGTAAAGAAAGTTCCAAACTTGATATAAAACTTCCAGATGACTAACAACAAAAAGATCAGATAAAAAATTATTTACTAAGTTAAAATGATTAAGTAGTTAAGTAACTTAAATGATTAATAGAGGTTGTACAGCAAGTTTCCAAGGCTAAAATAATGACTTGCCAACTCACAACCTCTAAAATATTGGGCAAATCACTTCTCCTCTTTAGGCATATTTCTGTGGCTATAAATTCAAAGCAATTGTGGGAAAATATACTTGCTATTTTTATAAATATCAATTATTTCTTGCCACAATTTTAAACTAAAACCTGGCAGCACAACTTTATATACGTTCAGCAAAATGTTTAGTAAGAGTTCAACAAATGTCAGCAACAATTATTATTACTGTATTTCTTGATATTTTTTCAAGTTGCAATCCTGTAATTTGATTTTCACATCACATCCTCCCTCTGGACTAGAAACCCTAGAGTAGAAAACAAATATTTCCTTAAATTGACAACATAACAATCTAAACAGTTTCTTGAATTAGTAAGTATTGTATAAATATTTGCTGAATGGTATTTGATATCAAAGAGATAACTTTGCACATTTTTAAACGACTGCATTTGTAATATTCTGGGCTTTCCTTCGTTAAAACTGAAAGAAAAAAGATACATCGTTTTGGAGAATGACCTTTATAATTAGTGTGAAAGAAAAAAAAAAACACAAATTCACATTCCCTGTCTGTTCTTGAATTAATAATCTGTGAAAGACT
Source organism: Rhinopithecus bieti (assembly GCF_001698545.2). Classification (NCBI taxonomy): domain Eukaryota; kingdom Metazoa; phylum Chordata; class Mammalia; order Primates; family Cercopithecidae; genus Rhinopithecus; species Rhinopithecus bieti. The sequence continues at coordinate 1,150,438 of NW_016805390.1, forward strand.
TTCATAGTATAAAAATGACATAACTAAAAGACTTTCCAAGAAAAGGTTAGTGTTATCTAGAGTATAATGAAGGGGATGTCTCTCTTCTCTCTGAATTAGAATAAATTTTGATTCTTTAAAATCCCAGTGATACAGTGAGACAGCAGGAGCATGAGATTCTATTTATTATATTTAAGCTTTGGTCTTTTGCCTGTGGTGGGAAACTTAGATTTCCAAGTCAGGACTACAGATTTGATCATTTACTCAGTGATGGGGATGAAGAAGAGAAGATCTTGTCTGTTATTTGATATAAGATGACCCTAGACAATGCTGTTAGGAATGGGTAGTTGGAAGCTAATTTAGAGGTTGATTTGTCACATATTGTATGTTTTCATTTTGGGTGGAAATTAAACTCACATGTTGACTTCCACTTACCCCATCAACACACATATTCTTATTTACATTCACAGAGGCCAACTACATAATTTTTTTCTTAACTTAGTGTGAAAAGAGTACGTAAAATGTTCAAAGATAAATTTGGAATAAACAGCTTTTTTTGTTGTGATATAATAGTTAAATAAAAATTAACTCTTGAGGCCAGGCATGGTGGCTCATCTGTAATCCCAGCATTTTGGGAGGCCAAGATGGGTGGGACACCTGAGCGCAGGAGTTCGAGAGCAGCCTAGGTAACATGGTGAAACCCCATCTCTTCAAAAACAGAAAAATTAGCTGGACATGGTGACGTGTGCCTGTGGTTCCAGCTACATGGGAGACTGAGGTGGGAGGATCACTTGAGCATGGGAGGCAAGGTTGCAGGGAGCCGAGATCATGCCACTGCATTTCAGACTGGGTGACAGAGTGAGGCTTTGTCTCAAAAAGCAAAACAAAACAAAACAAAACAAAACAAAACAAAAACAGTAAGAAAGAAATAAAAAGAAAAGAAAATTAACTGTTAACATATGACCTTCAGATACTGACCATTCTTACTACTTATGAGAGAGGCACATCTTTTTTTTTAGCTTGGACACAGAGACTTCATCATACTATGGGATTAAAAATATCAGGAACAATCAGATCTACTTCCCATGAGAGGGATAATAATGCATGGTAGTATTAAGACTATCAGATACCATACAGATTCATTTCCTAAGGATATTCCATAACACATTTGACAACCTAAATTAGAAAAACAAATATAGATTTGAATTATCTGACTGCTGCTGCAAAGATAAAATATTCTCTTATGCCACCAATGTTTACTTAGCTGTTATGATTGCCAAGCACTATGCTACTAACGGGCTAAGTGATGAACAATGAGAAGAGCATGGTCCTGACATCATGAAGCTAATAGTATGTTTTAGAGTTGACAGACAAGTCATGAATTATACTCTGTTACACTACTAGTTAAAGGAGAGGGACTACAGTTTGCTAGGGTAACACATAGGAGCTATAGGCTATGAAAGATAGGGTCACAGTGTATTCCAAACAAGACTCATAAGGAATGAGAAGACTTGAGAGCAAGTGTGAAGCATTTAGAGATCTGAAGAATATAAAATAATTCTATTTTGTAGTAGGAGATAGTGATTAGAGGTAAACTGGAAATGTAAGTGTAGAAAAAACCTTACAAACTATCACTATGATCTATGGCTTTTACCTTAAACACAGTAGTGAGTCATGGAAAGATTTTATGGAGCAGAACTACATGGTTACATTTGCATTTAAAAAGATCATCCTGATCTCCCTGTGAAGTGTGGATTAGTTGGAAGTAAGACTAGAGACAGTGGGATCATTTAGAAAGTTGTTGAGTTAATCTAGAGAATTAAATGGGTATCCTATGTTTTTAGAAAATATATATGGGAACTGAAAAAATGAGGCTCTGTAATTTATTGATATGAATTGTGGTGAAAAGAGCTGGTGTGAATGATGAGGATAGAAAGATGGTATTCAATAATAGGAGCATTTTTGTAAAAGGGGAAGTTGCATTCATTTTTGGAATCACAGTTCATGTAGGTCGTAAAACAAACAGCTGGACATGGGAAACAATTCCTATATGTATAGGTCTGAACATCAGCACTAATGTTATAGCTGTTTGATTTGAAGTCATCAAATGATTATTGAAGTCACTATGGTAATGAATGACCGCATCTAGGAAATGTAAAATGAAAATAGTCCTTGGAAAGAACAGTGAACAATATTTAACACACATGCTCAAGAAGTGGAGCCCCCCCCCAAAAAAAAAGACATTAAAAAAGAAGAAACCAAAAAAGTGAATTTGGCATCCAGAATTACAGAATTGAGTTATGCCAGCAAAGAAGAAAGTTTGAGGAAGAAATGATAAAAATTATTAGATGCTAGCACAATCAAGGAAGGGTACCACTGAGAACAGTTTATTGATTATAATAATGAAGAAGCCACTGATGCTTTCTGAGCAATTTGAGTTTAGTGCTGTAAATCACATTCTAATAGTTTAAGTGTTAATGAGTGGTGAAGACATACAGAGAGCAAATACATGCTATTCTTTCATGATGACTATGAAGAAGCAGAGCTAGCTAGTTAATGGAATAGTTGAGAACAGTAGGGTGTTCAAAGACTTCCTTTATGGTGGGAGAGGCTCAAGTGTATTTAAAGAACCATAGGAGTGATTTTCCAGAGAGGGAAAGATGAATAGTGTACAGAAAAGAAAGTGAGGGTCCAGAGAAGACTTTTGTCTTGTGAATGAGACACAGAAGCACAAGTGGTGAACATTGCTTTCAACAGGTCTAAGAAACTATTCTGTTGCAACCAAAAGAAACAAGAAAATAAAAGATGGTAGTGTAGATGTGTTTGCAGATTGAAAATAAAGTTGAGGAAGTTCTCATTCAGTGATTTTGTTATTCTGTAAAGTTAGAGAAAATATAGCTTTATGATATTGTTTGCATCTACATTTTAACTCACCTCTTCTTTCTGAGATATAAACATAATTTATGAGACACTGTCAGTTACAGTCCTTTTGGCTTCTCTATTTAGCTTTGATCTCTGTATACTTGAGAGAGCATGGAAAATGAAAAACCACTGGGCAAACATGCAGGTGAATGAAGTCTAGCCTAGAGCTCTGTGAGGCACTAACTTTCTTACTATAAACAAAACCTTAAAATTTCTGAGCCTTTTTTATTATTTGTAAAATGAAAGACTGGAGATAATGTTCTATATATGGTGCTCTTTAGCACAGTGTATTTTTTACCTTATTTCACTTTGAATCTTATAATCCAGTAGGTCAAAACTGTCAACTAAAATATATACAGTTTCACTTGTGATGGCAGTAATACATACAGATTGTTGTTCTGATTAGCCACTTACTTCCATGTGAAGAATTCCTATTGATATAAGTTAATATCTATCATCTGTTGGGGTTTTTATAGCATATTAAAGGTTAAATAAAATGTAGAAAAAGACAAAGCTTTTCCTCATGTTTAATAAGTGATTGAAAAACACTTCAATAACAATGACCACAGCAAGAATCATATTATTTCTCCTGTTATTGTAATCGTGAACTACAATTGTGAGTTGTATAAATGGCAAAGTAAAAATGTGGAAAAGAGCACAAGACTTCTCACTGACATCAAAACATATGAGACACAATTCAAAGAAAATTATTTCTTTCACTGCATCTCATTCAATGCATGCAGATATCATGATATATATTTCCATAATTGAGAGAATACATTTTAAACATAAAAGATGAAGATTTACATGTTAGAATGAAAAATTTGTTTCTTATTTCAACTCATTATTCAGAAAAGAAATGTTTTCAATTTCAAAAGGTGAGAAAGGCCTCATGCCCAGTGTGCACTCAGGAAAAAATGAAACAAAATAAAAGAATAGAAAATAGGATGTAACAAGAAACTTTTTTCCTTTTGACTCCTTTCATGTCAAAGGGGCCAGAAAGCTAGGAAGTTATTGTTTGAAAATATATTTTGTAGTAGGAAATATCTTAGCTTGTTATAAAGTGTAAGTCTTATATTAGTAAGAATTCCATAACAATTGGATGGCAGATCCTCTTGATAATGAGATTCTCACTTTCTATTTCTATACAAACAATTCTGGGATCATCTCTAATGTACTTGTCTCTGAGAATGTTTTGAAGACAAAAGTATGAGACAAATATATGAGCAGAAAATAAAAAACAATGTAAACTTTAGTTGATTCATTAATTTCTATTTTTTACATGATTTGAGATGACCAGATCTACTTCTATATTACTAGACAAGTGTATTTCCTCTAGTCCTTTTTTTCTTTTTACATCAGAAGGATAATATGCCGATGTTATAAAATGTTTGAGGGAGATACATCTCACACACAAATGTGAAAGCCTAATCACACTTAAGGACTACAAAAGGATCCTTCTCCAGTGCTTTAAGCATGGTTATTTACACATCTTTTTCATTAATTTAGAAGTGACCATCACATTGTAAATTTAAATCTCAATGGAGTGAGGAAAGAAAGAACAGGTTAACTTTAAATAAGACAGAAAAGAAATACCAAGAACCTAACCATGTCTGTCCTGACTCCTGCTTGCTCACATCTTCATAGGCAACTATCACAGGTCCATTGTCTGGGCACATGCTTGCCTCACCCAACATGAAGCAGCCTAAACCCCAACTGCCCTAAGTAATTTTCTTGGAATTTCTCCATTTCATTTGGGTTATGTTGATAACTTTCGACCCTGAGGATTTTTTTCTCACTCTTCTTATGTAGACTAAGGGTCTGTGTTTGTCTGGGAGGGAAGGGAACTGTTAGGACAATGTTTTGAAGTGGTACAACTGTTTCAAATGCTTCTTTAACAATGTCCAGGAAAACTGATTATTTATGATCTCTCTCTTTTTCTTTAGTTCTAGAATCTAGACAGAAATTTCTTGATAATAGGAAGAGTCCTAAATATTATGTTTTATATAAAAGCACATATCCACGAAAATCAAATGTTACTAATTTCATACTAAAGACAAGAAACAAAATACTCAAATTCTTATTGTATGCAATTATAGATTCTTGGTAGAATACTCTGTGTCATGAATATTCTAGAAAATATAGCAAATATCTCATTTATCAATGAAAGGATGTAGAAAGCTTTTTTTTTAGTTTATTTACAATTATATTCCCCAAAATAACAGTCAAATAACACTCACCAGATTTTTGTTAACCTCTGCGTTATCGATTGAATGTTTGTTTCCCTGCAAAACTCGTATGTTGAATTCTTACCCCAAGTTTTATGGTGTTGAAAGATAGAACCTTACATAGGTAAATTTAGGTCATGAGGGTGGGGTCTTCATGAATGGGATTAGTGCCTTTATAAAAGAGACCCCAGAAAGGTTTCTCACTCTCTTTCCACCCTGTGAGAATACAATGAAAGGACAGCAGTCTGTAAACTGAAAGAGGGTTCTCAACAGAACCTGACTATGCTAGCACCATGATCTTTGGCTTCTAGCCTCCAAAACTATGAGAAATCAATTAATATTGTTTATAAGCTACTCATTCTATAGTAATTTGCTATAGCATCCCAAACTAAGACACTTTACAAGCAATTTTTGTACTTTCTATTTGCTTCCATTCTCTATTTATATTACACATGTGCCTACTTTTGTTCCCAATTAAATTTAATACATTATTTTGTAATTGTTATTGCAGTTTCTTCTCAATTAATAAAGTGCACTACACTCCATATTTTAACGGTATAAATAAAAGCAGCTCTGTATTCTAATCAATAATATTTTAAAATATTCAAAAGAATACCTATTTAAAATTAGATTCTTAATATTTGACACTAAAATATATAATCATGTTAAACAAATATATTTTCAATAGAAAAAAGTTAAAAAATAAATATGAAAACTATAATTTTATATTTCTAAATAGGTAACAGAAAATTGAAACTAAGGCACAATATAATATGCACCTGAAAACGTAAAGACATGCTTGCAATAGTTTAAGCAAGTTTTTGTATTTAATCCTGACTTTAAAACAAAGCACCAACAGATATGTTTTCATTGCTATTCTTGATTTTGTGAACTTGTTTACTTTGGGGAGGATTCTTTTAGCAGCTGGTAATGTACTCCACTTGAGAAATGCTCTAGATCGGTTGCCTTAGGAAGTACTTAGTTTTATTGAATAATATGTCAGTGCCAGATATCTCTTATAAGAAACTTGATTTCTCTGGGAAATGTGTTCATTTGTGTAGCTTTTAGATAAATCAGTTTGGAAAATGGTCAGGAGGCATTTCAGCTCTTTTTCATTGCTTTTGTAAAAAGTAATATGGGCACTGTCACAATTTTACTGGGAACTCTAAATGAATTAGAGTTGTGAAGGTTACTGAAAACACACTCTAAGTTCCTTATAAACTATAGGAAGAAACACTGAAAACCAATAAAATATTCAGCAAAATATCAAATAATAAGATAATTTCTAAAATAAACTAATGCTAAGAGGAGAGTGACTAGAACTAAAATGCAGGTTTTGAGTACCAATAAAGCATTTCAGTAATCTAGAAAACACACTTATCTAATATCCATTCTCAGCTACATCCTCCCCAACAAATCAGGGACAAATACCCCAGCCCATCTCTCTGGGAGTAAAATGAGGGGACAGGTGATTTTACAAACACTTAACAGAACACTTGAAATCTACCTCAAATTGAAACTATAGACAACATATACTCAATGAAATGTGATTAGTATCAAGTTACAAAGAATCATACAGTTAATCATAAAAATAACAATAAATAATTATGCATAGAATATTGAGAATATTAGTGATATATAAATTCCAGCTTTGCCAAAGTAAATTGTTAGAAGGCAGAAAGGGGCAAATTGTAATAATATAAAAGAATCATCTAGAAAAATTTATCTATAGATAATAAGTATTCCTAAGTAGAGAACAGAAAGAAACCTCACAGTAGCTAAAAGCAGTAGTAGAGACACTGGAAAAAAATATAGTAAAACAGGATCAAATTTCACTGAATGAAGTTTATAATTCAGATGTAAAATATCATAATCTCTTTAATTCCAGGCTAGCAATGTTTCTGCCAACACAACATTTTCAAAAACCTTATTGGTAGCCTGTGCAATTCATGGGGGTCCAAACCATCAGACAAGAGGCTCCTCCAAAGATCTTTTTTGGATAACTCATCTTTATTCTTGGCTGCTGCTGAGATTGTTGAGCGAATCCATGAACCACACACATAATCTTTTTAGCAAAAGTTGTCTAGCTAGACCCTTGGCGTTCTTTTAACCACATACTTGCTCATCTTGGCTATCTAGAGAAGTTCAGAATTTTCCAAATTATCAGGTTTTAGTTCTTTTTTTATTAAAATGACCTTTCTCTGTTTCTTCTTTTCTTTTCTTTCTTTCT
>NW_016805390.1:1161749-1180850 GCF_001698545.2 Rhinopithecus bieti
TTTCTTTCTTTCTTTCTCTTTCTTTCTTTCTTTCTTTCTTTCTTTCTTTCTCTTTCTTTCTTTCTTTCTTTCTTTCTTTCTTTTCTTTCTTTCTCTTTCTTTCTTACTTCTTTCTTCTGTCCTTCTTTCTTTCTTTTCGTTCTCTCTCTTTCTTTTTTTTTTTTTTTTTTTTTTTGCATTTTACTATAAGGAGGAAATAAGGTCATACCTTCCACAATTTGCCGAAAATCTCCTCAGCTCAATACTCTTGTTTATTACTGACAGGATCTACTTTTCATCCAATGGTAGAACACAGTTGAGGCAAGTTTCCTGCCACTTCATGATAGGGAATTCCTTCCTTTCATCATCCAATTCTATGTGCCTCATTTCCATGTGAGCTTTCACCAGAAGCACATGTAACATTCATGTTTCTTAGCAATTCCTTATTCGTAACAATACACGTATTTTTATAATAATGGAAGCATTCTGTACAGTTATTATTTGAGCTCTCATCACGATTGCCTTTAACAATCTATATTTATACCAATAATCTCAGAAATCTAGCTATTTTCTATTTTGTGTCTCAGAAATACTTAGCTTCTGTTCATTACATAATTCCAAAGCCATTTCTAAAGTTTTAATATTTGTTAAAACATCTCCCCACTTCCTGGTACCAAAATTGGTATCAGTCAGGGTTTTCTAAGGAAACAGAATATATATAAATATGTATAATTTATTTCAAAGAATTCACCTATGTAGTTTTGGGAGTTGGCAAGTCTCAAATCTGAAAGGCATGCTGGTAGACAGGTAATTTGCAGGCAAAAGCTAATAATGTAGTCTTTTTTCCTTAAACTTTCAGTTTCAGGGGTATATGTGCAGCTTTGTTATATAGGTAAATTGCAAGTCACAGTGGTTTAGTGTACAGGTTATTTTGTCACCCAGGTAATAAGCATAGTATATAGAAGGTAGTTTTTCAATCCTCGCCTTCCTCCACTCTCCATCCTCTAGTAGGTCCCCCTGTCTTTTATTCCTTTGTGTGTGTTGATGTATATGCAATATTTTAGCTCCCACTTATAAGTGAGAACATGCTATATTTGGTATTCTCTACCTGAGACATTTTCCTTAGGATAATGGCCTCCAGCTCTATCGCTCTATCAATGTTGCTGCAGATGACATGGTCTCATTATTCATGTCTGTGTAGTATTCCATGGTGTATATGTACACATTTTCTTTATCCAATCTGCCATCAATGGGTATCTAGGTTGATTCCATGTCTTTGCTATTGTGAATAGTTCTGCAATAAACATTCATGTGCATATATCTTTATGGTAAAATGATTTATATTCGTTTCAGTATGTACCCAATAATGGGATTGTTTGGTCAAATGGTAGTTCTCTTTATCACCGCACTGCTTTCCACAATGGCTGAACTAATTTACATTCTCACCAGAAGTGTACAATTGTTTCCTTTTCTTCACAAATTTGCCAGCATCATTTTTTTTTTTTTACTTTTTAAAAATAGCCATTCTTATTAGCACTGTTGCAGTCTTGAGGCAGTATTTCCTTTTCAAAACTGTGATAAACTTCAGTTTTGCTCTAAGGGCTTTCAAGTGATTAAAAAACGCCCACCAACATTATGAAGGTACTCTCCTTTACTTTTAAGGTCAACTGATTTTAAATGTTTACCACATCTACAGAATATCTTCACAGCAACACCAGGATCCATGTGTGATCAAATTACTGGGTAGTATACACTGGCCAAGTTGATATATAAAACTGTCATATTTGCCTTATAGACTTTCTAAAATTTAGTTTCTTGAAAGTTGTAATAAGGAATCTCAGATTAGACTTTGGAAAGCCTCTTGAAGGTAGAAAGACAAGCCAAGAATTTACCACCAGATAATACATGTAGTTGCTATAAATGTGGGAAAATTCCTTTCTTTCTGAAGTTCCCAAAATATTACAAGGTTACTAGACCTACAAGAATTATTTTCCTAATGCACCCCTAAGACTTGATAGACTATAAGCCAGGTACCAGGGAATTTATCCCAAGAGAGTTTTGTAAGCATTGCCTCCATAAAATTGGCCTTAGTTCCTTAGAAGTGTGTTGTAATATCAAAATAAATGAACATCATTCTCAAATATGATATGTCAGACAAGGCCTTGGCTGTAAAACCAAAGTTATCAAGTAGGTCTTTGCATTAAGGTGGACAGATTCGAATTAAACCTATGCAAATAACCATATTTCCCCGACAACAAGAATATTCAATAAGAACTTCTAAATTCTGGAGGGCTCAGGTAGGAGAAAAGATTGTCATTATTAAATATTTTTTCTTCAGGTTACACTAGCATACTCTACTAAATTATTATAAGTTATATTTACTTTAAAAAAAGATGAAATGTTTGATAACATACTCAGAAAACAGTATCTTAAAACAGCAGCAATATTACAAACAGTTCCCACGATCATCTTTTATCAGTTAATTTAGTCCTATGTAATTAATTTTTGTTCCAACTGATCTTGAGTTAACATTCTGATGAATTAATTTTCTTCTCTACTAGAAACATAAAAATCTTGATTTAGTTCACTAGTATAGTCTCAAAATTGCTTAAATAACACCATCACAGGCCTGTACCCCCCAAAATACTTGCTATAGTGCTTTTCTGCAGGGCTCTGAGAACGTTCTTGTCTGTTGCAGATAAAGCACTCTCACATGTAACTGATGCAAGAGTTTTTAGGGAAGCATCATAATGAAATAAAAGACTTGATTGCAAAAATCATGAAACGGCTGTAGTTAATTAAATTGATAATTTTTTTTTTTTTTTTTTGATATGGAGTCTTGCTCTGTCACCCCAGCTGGAGTGCACTGGCCTGATCTGGGCTCACTCTGCCTCCAAGGTTCAAGCAATTCTCCTTCCTCAGCTACCTGAGTAGCTGGGGCTAGAGGCAGGCACCACCACACCCAGCTAATTTTTGTATTTTCAGTAAAGACAAGATTTCACCATGTTGGCCAGGCTGGTGTCACACTCCCTATCTCAAGTGATCTGCCCACCTTGGCCTCCCAAACTGCTGAAGTAACAGGCATGATCCACTGTGCCCAGCCCAAAATTGGTAATTTTCAACAGCAAAAGATGCGGTGAGAGCTTATTATGAGAATAACATAACTGACAACAAAGTTTTAGATTAAATATCTATAATTAATAACGTATTCCATTTTCAAAGAAGAGTAGATATAAGCAGCTTATAAAATAGACATAATTTACAGAAAAAAACTGCATATAATAAACCTGCTATAATAGCTCATGAATATATTAGGCATATTTTTAGAATATACTAAGAAAGTATCAATGTTATATAGCAAAGAGATTCAGCAAGTCTAGAACAGGCCTAAACATCTGTATAACAAAACTCCATAGGTTAGGAGTGTGACTCCTTCATTGAAAACTACTGGCCAAGAAGATGCTAGATTCACATTAAAGAAGTAAAGGTGCAATCAAGTTAACATTTTAAAAATAATTGCAATTATGACTGATACACTATCTGTGTTGTCTAAGTAGATAGAATCATATCACAAACAACAAAGGCACCGATAAGTTTTCAGGAATTTTCATGTGCTATAACATTTTCTAAAATATTCATATAAATATGTTTTTACCTGTACTAATATGCCCACGGGAAGGCTGAGTATCTCTTTTTATTTGACAACCTTTGCTATATAACTTATGAATAGTAACATATCAAGTAAGCTGGGTTACTTATTGCACATTTCTTTTCGTTTGTTTTGTTTTGTTTTGTTTTTCGAGACAGAGTCTCGTTCTGTCGCCCAGGCTGGAGTGTAGTGGCGCAATCTCGACTCACTGCAAGCTCCGCCTCCCGGGTTCACCTCATTCCACTGCATCAGCCTCCCGAGTAGCTGGGACTACAGGTGCTGCCACCACACCAGGCTAATTTTTTTGTATTTTTTTTTAACTAGAGACAGGATTTCACTGTGTTAGCAAGGATGGTCTTGATCTCCTGACCTCGTGATCCACCCACCTCGGCCTCCCAAAGTGCTGGGATTACAGGATTGAGTCAGTGTGTATCAGGAGAACCCGCTCCCGATGTTTAATGTGGGTTCTTTTCTATTTCCTAAGTGTCTCGGCTGGGTTGAGAAATAAAGGGAAAGAGCACGAGAGAGAAATTTAAAGCTGGGTGTCCAGGGGAGACATCACATGTTGGCAGGATCCATGATGTTCCCCAGCTGTAAAACCAGCAAGCTTTTATTAACGATTTTCAAAAGGGGAGGGAGTGCACAAATAGGTTGTGGGTCACAGAGATCACATACTTCACAAGGTAAGAAAATATCACAAAGCAAATGGAGGCCGGGGGAGATTACAGGACCACCAGATGAGCAGAAATTAAAATTGCTAATGAAGTTTCGGGAGCGCATTGTTATTGATAACATCTTATCAGGAAACAGGGTTTGAGAGCAGATAACCTGTCTGACCACAATTTATTAGGTGGGAATTTTCCTCATCCTAATAAGCCTGGGAGCGCTATAGGAGACAGGGGCTTATTTCATCCCTTCAGCTTCCACCATAAAAGACCGGAGGCCTAAAAAGGGGCCGTCTATAAGCCTACCTTCAGGGTGCATTCTCTTTCTCAGGGATGTTCCTTGCTGAGAAAAATAATTCAGCAATATTTCTCCTATTTGCTTATGAAAGAGGAGAAATACAGCTCTGTTCCGTCTGGCTCACTGGCGGCCAGTTCAAAGTTACCTCTCTTGTTCCCTGAACATCGCTGTTATACTGTTCTTTTTTAAGATGCCCAGATTTCATATTGCAACACACACGCGCTACAAACAATTTGTGCAGTTGACACAATCACAGGGTCCTGAGGCGACCTTCATCCTCCTCAGTTTACAAAGAAGATGATGGGATTAAGAGATTAAAGTAAAGACAGGCATAGGAAATCACAAGGATATTCACTGGGGAAGTGATAAGTGTCCATGAAATCTTCACAGTTTGTGTTCAGAGACTGCAGTAAATACAGGCATAAGAAATTATAAAAGTATTAATTTGGGGAACTAATAAATGCCCAGGAAATCTTCACAATTTATGTTCTTCTGCCACGGCTTCAGCCGGTCCCTCCGTTCAGTGTCCCTGACTTCCCGCAACATCTCTCCCTTTCTTTTTATATAACTGTGCCATGGCGATGAAGCCTTGTTCCTTCTCTCGATTTTGACGCAGGATTTTTTGGTCTGGCACACTGAAAACACGCCGATTAAACAGAGAAACATAATTCCAAAATTTACTACAGTACAGCCCCCAGTAGACTTGATCCAAGTCGTGGGGTTCAATCCATAAAGATTTTCTGCCACCTGATCTAACGCCTCAGCTCCAGGCACAATGGATAAGTGAGCTTGAGAGGCTTCAAAATTTGTTTCTTTAATTTAGTTATGTCCAATGATAAATTATCTTCCATACCCAGAAGGTGTCCTTTGACCATTTCCCATGAATGATCAGTCTCGTTATAGGAATACGGGGTGATACAGAAATCAGAGGTATTCCAGTCTCACTGCATTTGCATGCAATGTTTGAGACTCACTACCCGATCTCCACGCCAAATAACAGACTGTCTTAAATCATTAATTTGATTAGCTAATTTTTGATCAATGCCTTGTTGAGAATGCCACATTTGGTGGGATTGGCTTGCCAATTACTAACAAAATGAGCTGTTTGAATAGATTGATGTAACGCCATTCCAGCAGTGGTGGCCAGTGCAGTGACTGTAATTAGGCCCACGATCACAGCGATTAAAGTGAAAACAAATCTCTTAGATCTTTTTAGAATTCGCTGTAGCACTTCATTAATTAAATGTATCGAGGGAGATGATGAATTTGGAAACCATCATTCTGAGCAAACTGTCACAAGGACAGAAAACCAAACACCGCATGTTCTCACTCATAGGTGGGAACTGAACAATGAGAACTCTTGGACACAGAGTGGGGAATATCACACACTGGGGCCTGTCCTGGGGTGGGGGGCTGGGGGAGGGATATTATTAGGAGAAACACTTCATGTAAATGATGAGTTAATGGGTGCAGCACACTATACATATGTAACAAACCTGCATGTTGTGGACATGTACACTAGAACTTAAAGTATAATAAAAAAATGTAAATATGGAAGTTACCATGATTATGAAAAACCTTAGCTCTTTTCTAAGTAAAAATATTGTAGTTTTCTTAAATAATCATGGACATAATAAAGCCAACATAAAACAAGGAAAATTATTTTGATAAAACACAAACTGCTATCCAGGCAGACTGCACAGAGTTTAAAAAATAACTTTTTTTTTTTTGAGACAGAGTCTCGCTCTGTCCCAGGCAGGAGTGCAATGGTTCAATCTCAGCTCACTGCAACCTCCAACTCCTGGGTTCAAGTGATTCTCCCACCTCAGCCTCCCAAGTAGCTGGGATTACAGGTATGTGCCTTCATGCCAGGCTAATTTAAAAAAAAAATTTTTTGTAGAGAAAGGGTTTCACCGTGGTGGCCAGTATCGTCTTGAACTCCTGACCTCAGGTGACACACCCGCCTTGGACTCCCAAAGTGTTGGAATTATAGGCGTGAGGCACTGCGCCCAGCCAAAACAAAACAAAGCAAAAAATACTTTTTACAGTCACTTATTGACAGCACAACAATTATACAAAAACATTTGCCATTTTAATAGACAGAAAATCAAATCCTACCTTTTTTGTTAGTTTGGTATCTCATACTGAAGCTTTTTTTGAAAATCTTATAAATAAGCCCATCAGACCTTAGTCTTCATGAAGGCAAATTCCCTTTCCCTGATACTTTTACAGCTTTTTATACATCTATATATTTCCCTTGCAGTGAAACTTCTCAAAGTGGACAAAATTAACACATTTGTTAACAAATTCAAATGTATAAAGTTTCTAATTTGCATATGAAAACAAGAAAAAAGTGCACCTTAAAATTATGCTTAGTAGTTCATATTTCAGCATTATTTTACTTAGAAATAGCACAGGTATCTAATTAAGATCCATACATTAACTCAATACAGTAACAGTCCAAGATTTTAAAAACCTAAAGGTCTTAGAATTTGATAACATGCAAATTGTAATTATTGTTGAAGCAACTCAAGTGTTCATGGACAAATGAATGGATAAATCAAATGTAGTACATATATACAATGGAATATTATTTAGCTTTTAAAAGGAAGAAAATTCTTAACCTGCTATACAACATGAAGGAACCTTGAGGACACTGTGTTATGATACATAAGCCAGTCAGAAAAGGACAAATACTGCATGATTACACTGATACAAGGACCTTACCGTAGTCAAATTCATAGAATTAATAAGTAGAATGGTACTTAAAATAGGCTGGGAAGAAAAGTGAATGAAGAGTTACTATTTAAGGAAGATACAGTTTCAGTTTCTCAAGATGGAAAGAGCTCTTGAGATGGATGGTAGGGATGGTTGTATAACAATGTGAATGTATTTAATGCTGCTGAACTATAAAAATGATTAAGATGCTAAATTTTCTATTGTGTATATTTTACCACTATTAAAAATGATTATAACTATTATAAAATAATATAAATGTTTAAAAACAATATATTAAAATAATGATTCAATTTGTTTAAACATAAATGTATATTTCTCATATTGTAGCAGCCTCATTGTCTGAGGTAATACCTGGAGTTTTTTTGTCTCACAACCAAGAAAATCGAATAGCGTGGACACAAAGAGTGAGGTTAGAACAAAAGTTTAACAAGCAAAAGAGGAAAGATCTTCACAGTGGAGAGGGGGCCTGAAAGATTGTTGCCAGCTATGAAACTGAGTCTGAGGGTTTTTATGAACTGGAAGGAGACGAGTGTGCTGATTGGTCTGTAGGCCATCTTGGAGAAAGCACCACTTAGAAAGAAGTATGATAGTGTAAATAACAAATTAGAGGCAGAGGTGAAGGCTTGGCCGGAGACCTTGGCGTGAGACCAATCAGGGGTTGAAGTGATGATTTATCCTAAGTAAATGAAGACTCAACCTGCAGCCAATCACAGAAAGGTAGGCGTATATAATGTAGGTGAAAAGTAAGAGACTAAGGTGTGACAAGGAGGGAGAAATATGTCCAAAAAAGGAGTGGAATGTGTTCATCTGGGTTCACACAGTAGTTGTTTCCATTCAAGGACACAGAATATTTCTTACCTAGGGCCTGCAGTTTGATTTTCAGCCTGTTCTTTGTTTGAAGGAGTTTTACCAAGGACCCATCTTAACTGCCTGCCTGACCAGTTTCTTACTTTCTCTTCTCTCAATACTCTTAAACATTTTGTAGTAATAATGATAATTTATTCAGTTAGAAGCCAGGTGAGTTTAGGCAGAACATACAAAAGCAGGAAAAAAGATCTATGTGGATATCATACTTAATACTGATAAATCAAATACATAACTATTCTTATTAAATCAAAATTATTCTGTTGTCCTGTTTGCCAAAAATTATCTAAATTATGCCGACTTAACTTCTTAAAATGTTTCTGAGTTTCTATTCTAGTACATTGAGGTTTTGGATTTTTTCTACATTGAAAGTATTTAATTTTTTAGTTTGCTAATTTTCTTGAAATTTCAGGAATATTCAATTGACACATTTATTAGCTCGAAGCCAATTACAATAGGCCTCCCTTAAGAGATTTTATTATCTAATTTGGTAATAACATCCAGGGGTAGCAAGATATAACACACATATAATGAAAGGTAAAAGCCCTTTTGATTCACAAACATTGAAACAAACAGAAAAATTGAAAAAAGAAAGCTTAGAGTTTCAAATTTAAAATTACAGTTATGGTTCAAGTATAAACACAGAAATACGGAACTTCCCAGTCTAGACATTCACTCCTCAGAGGGTATAATATTCCTCATTGTTCTGAGACACAAATAAACATAAAAGCTAACAAATCAGGTACTCTATCCTCTTTCACTCAAAAGACAAGGCCTCAATTATTCATTAATCCGTTAACAGAAATTACCACATAATCAGACCATATAACAAAAGATGCTCGCCCCAAAAGTTATGAGATTACTCATAAAGGATCAAAATTAATTCCTTACTGTGCTATTGATGTACATGAGTACTAATCTGTGATGAGAAGGAATGAAGAGCTAACACATGGTACAAGATTGGTGTACCCTAAAAACATTACACTAGATGACAGAAGCCCATCACAAAAGACTACATTTTTTATTAATTTATATAAAATGTTCAGAATACAGAAATATATAGGCACAGAAAGTAGATTAGTGTTTGTCTAGGGCTGGGGATGGAGAGAAACAGGGAGTGACTACTAAAAGGTACAATTTTTTTTTTTGGGTGGCATAAAAGTTTGAAAATTTGATTATGATTTGACTATAATTTATAATTAAAGGATATAATTAGATGTTTGCATAACACTGTATATTAAATAATTTTGAGATGTATACTTTAAATATGTAAATTTCATAATCTCCAAATTATATCTCAATAAAACTAAAAGCAAATTGCACATAAACTATACTACCCAGTCTCTGTAGTTTCTTTTAGGTACTCATCAAATTGTATATATTTTGTTTGATATCTATCTCCTACTGCTAGAATAAGCTTCACAGCAGAAATTTTTATGTGTTTATTATTTACTGCTTTATCCTCATTGCCTAGAAGACTGTATGGCATATTGAAGGGTATAATAAATGTATTAAATGAATGACCCAGTTTTAAAAATGAAAAGAAATGAAAATAATAGTATAAAAACACCCAAAACCACCACCAAAATCAAACACCCAAGAGTGAAAAGCCAGATTAAAATATACCCATCAAATCCAAGTGTAGAAAAATAAGCCATAATTTTATTGTGGAATAAAGTAGAAACTGTAGATAAAAGTATCTAAATGGAAATGATTCATGATATAATATGTGTAATACAACATAACAATATTTACTACAAATGCTAAATAGAAAAGTCTCAAAATTAAATTTAAGAAATCAATAAAAAATGAAATAGGCTGGACACAGTCACTCATACCTGAAATCCAGCACTTTGGAGGCCAGTGCAGGAGGAATGCTGGATCCTAGGAGTTCAAGACCAGCCTGGTCAACAGAGTGAGATCCTGTCCCTACAAAAAGTAAAAAAAAAATTATCCAGGCATGGTGGCATGTGTCCATAGTCCCAGCTACTTGGGAGGCTGACACAGGACAATTACTTGAGCCTAGAAGGTTGAGGCTGCAGTGAATTGTGATCATAGCACTGCACTCCCACCTGGTGACAGAGTGAGACCCTGTCTAAAAAAAGAAAAATGAAATAAAATATATAGATGTGTTATTAGATGCAAACATAGTAAGTTCAATTATCTGGCTATATCAATCAGAGAGAATAGCAATGCAATATTTATTTAAATCATACTATTAATGTGATAAAATTAACTCTTTAAAGTTAATTAAATTAAAATAACAAATAATAGTCTTTAAAAAATTATTTTCTCAAAGTATGTAATCTTTACAGCCTTTGAAACTTCAAAAATAGTAATAAAATCTCCCCTCCCATTTATTTCATACAAAGTATTTGCCAGACACAGAGGTAAATTTCACACCATGTCTTTTAATCATTATAGCAAGTATGAGAATACCAGTTTCACTATTTTATGGAAACTTTGGCAAAGCTCTGAGATAGTCAGAGGTAGAGACAGAAGAGCACCTCGTCTATTCAACTCCAATGTCTATACTATCCACCACAGTTGTTTGTTCTTTAGGATCAAAAGAGCAAAGTTGTCAGTGCAATAAAATAATTAATGAGCACAGGAAACTTAAAAGTGGTCTACTATAAGACAGTTTTCTCACCTGAAATTACAGAGTTCAGTACACTCCAAAACCTTAAAAATCCAATGTCCAAAGCTTACTCAAAAAATATATGTGGCTATTAATGTTCTCTTTAATAAGAAAAAAAGAGATTTATTTTACTAAAAATGTAACATAAAAATAAGGAATCGAGAGTTTAAAACAAAATGGTATGTTATGGAAAATATCAGAAGAAGGAAAATAGGTTGATTATTGTAAATGTCTAAACTATTTGACAAATCATTAACATTTCATAAAGAAAACACAAAATAGTAATTTAAAAGAGAACTCATTAAATATAATACTGACAATATATGAAAGCTTATTATATGTATTTATTTAAAATAAACTTGTTCCACATGAAATAATAAAATTATAATATAGATAATCTAGGGTTCTTAAATGGGGTGGGGCCCATTTCAACCTGTAAGAATATAAAATAAAAATGTTAGAAAGCATCTTATGACGATTATCACTTTCACTTTTGACATTTCTACTACATAAGGTTCATATTTTTAAATATGCTGTGTAGAATCTCATTTTTAGGCAATTTCCACATATATAACATGAGAAACAGTTGTAGGAGAGGACAAACCAATTTTAATCCAGCTCTCAAGTGAATGATGTACATTACATAAAAAGCCTATAATAGATGGTTTTAACATTTATTTGTCTTTTCTATCTATAACGTTTAGGATGAAAATTGGAATGTTTTAATATTAAAGACTATACCTTTGCTGGTGTAGATGTGTGTGCTAAAAAAAAAAGTTTACCCTTCCGATTTCCATCACATGATACACCTTTTTTGGGAATGGTCAAGCAACAGAGGACACGACTGGTATGATGTGGATGGGTAAATTTGTTGTACGGGTTGGTGACTGCTAGCAGCATCAGTTTTGTTTTAGTTCTCAGGTTTAAGAATAAAACAGCCCCTAGCAACACAATTTGTAAGGAGAAATGAAAACATCAAATGCAAGTTCATTCAATCTGAACTTGAAACAGAATGGAGGAGCTTCCACATCAGCCTTACAAAGCTGGTTGTGTCAAATAATAAAAAAAAGAAGTCGAGTAGATGGCTGCTTAGTCATTATTCTTTTAGTGTTTGCCTCAGAGGAGCCAGTTATTATTGCCAGAGGAGGTGATAATTGCATCTAATAATTATTAGAGACTAGCTTCTGCGCTAATATTTATCAAAGAAAAGATCAGGTTTTGAAGAATCAGAGAGTGTTCAGTTAAAAACAAATGTCACATACTTACTTCACTGAATAAATTCAAAAAATCTTTCTAACTAACATTCTACAACTTATAGAATCAAGGAATTTTGCTCTTGGAAGAAAGCATTCAATAATCAAGCTTATGCTGGATTTCTTGCATATAATAATAATGAGGATGCAAGGCTTAAGTGTGCTTTTGTCACAGATCTATGAATCACTATAAACTTAAGTAAACATATGTGTTGGAGATTGGTGACATGAGATTATAATGAGAATTAATAGGCCTTGTTATACCCACATCTTTTAGATGATCATGAAGCCCTATACAATCCTCACCCCAAAATCTTATCTCAGTGAAAAGATCTAATTATTGTGGGTGATTTTAATTACATCACTATTCATTAAAAATCAAAATTTAGACTGGGCATAGTGGCTCACACCTGTATTCCCAGCACTTCAGGAGGCCGAGATGGGAAGATCACTTCAGATCAGGAGTTCGAGACCAGCCGAGCCAACATGGTGAAACCCCATCTCTACTAAAAGTACAAAAATTAGCTAGGTTTGGTGGCATGCACCTGTAATCCCAGCTACTCAGGAGGCTAAGGCATGCAAATCGCTTGAACCTGGGAGGTGGAGGTTGCAGCAAGCTGAGATTGTGCCACTGCACTTCAGCCTGGGTGACAGAGTGAGACTTTGTCTAAAAACAAAAAAAATCAAAATTTCTAATCTTTTCTTTTCATGTAAATAAAGCACCTGCTAATTGACTTTGGGAGTTTACACATTTGTATTATAACAAGATGCCATGGAGAAAACACTGGACTCTGAGCTGGAAGATACTGAGATGGAAGATATTGTTCTAGTATTGTGATGTATGGCTATAGCAAAATAGCTTCTGTGTTACTCCCTAGCAGAACAATTCCCTAGCACTTTCATTTGATTCAATATTAAGAAGACTAAAAGCCTGTAATAGTGAACCTTCACAACCATATTTGTGATTAACATCCAGATCTCCAGAATTTCTGGCCAGCTAGTTTTGCAGGCTTACTTTGGTTGTTATTCATCTCAAAATAACATTACTTCTCCATTAATATGGTAGTAGTTCATTTTTGCACCCATCATTTTAATTATCTACTAGTACATAACTACCACAGAATTTGTGGTTTGAAACAATGACTGGGCTTAGTTAAGCAAGTCTGCTGTTTTGCTTGGGATCTCTTAACTGGTTGTCTTCAGGTGGCTTCTAGAGCTGAAGTCATCTGGAGGATAGGGTATAATGCTCCAATGCCTGTGCCTCAATCTGTTTTATTTTTTTTCTGTGTAGTCAAAGGGCCTATCAATCTCTATGTAACCTGTTCATATGGTCTCTGTATAGAATCTCTTTAGCAGGGTAGCAAGATTTCTTATAAGGCCAATGAAGTATACTAAAGTGATCATCTCAGGAAGAAGAAGCTGCCAATCCCCATAAAGTCCAGTCTAGAAACTGGGTCATTGTCCCTTCTCACACAAGGGTTACAGTATTGACCCAGATTCAATATGGCAAGGGCCACATAAGGGCATGAATACTGAAAGATATGGTTCATGGTGAGGACATAATTGGAGGCTGTTACACTTACTTGAGAGTTAATATGAGATTTTACTGTACTCTTTATTAAATATTTTAAAGTGTTGTATGGCAACACCGAGATATTTGCATACTGTATAATAGGAAAGGAAACGGTTCTGCAAGCAAAAGCTTAACACCTAGTTACTGATTCTTCCTCTAGCCTTAGGAACAGCTGAGGAGTTATATTTTTAATTGTCTGAAGTTAGTACTTCAGATTTTATTTATAGAAGCATACCATAATCCAAGAGTCATCAGAATTCACTATAGATAACTACATACTAGAACAAGCTATAAATCCTGTAAATTCACATCAAAGCTATTTATTCAGTAATAAGTAATCAGTATTGAGAAAATTCCATTGAACCAAAAAATGCAGCTAGTTCTGTACAATTGAGGGTGGTTTATAAACAGAAAGGTGTGAAAGATGATGGGAACACTGGGACTTTCCTGAACCAAACTCAGTCTCATTTCTTACAACCACATATGTCCAAAGTAAAGAGTTTTTGGGACACTGAGGAACTGTCTAGAGTTATGAAATGATAACTATGCTGTTCCTTTGTTACTGCGTTGCTGTATTTTGTCAATCCTGTATTCATTTTCAAACCTAGTTGCACTAGTTCCGGATGAAGCCTATTATATCTTGTAGCTTTGCTGTCAGTGTCACACCAAGAACACCGTTGTTGAGTGAGTAGAGTGTGTGTGCAAAATTTCAACTCTTTTCTTCCTTTTCTTTGTTTCACTCTCTTAGTATTGGACATGAGGTAGGTAACTAACTCATTAGGTGAGATATTTTTCCTTGAGATAGATACAATTGATAGACTGAGCATCACAAAATCCTCTTGGATTATGGCATGACTGCACTACTCAGGGAGTGTATTTGTGTTAGGGGTGGAGGAAGTGAACTTCTACAGACTTACAGCTTTTGTCACTTATTATGAGGTCCACATCCCATTAGAAGCAGGACAACTCATCTGGAGTTGATTTACTTCCTATTCTAAAAGTAATCAGCACTGTAAATATCTAATTACTAGCAACTCAACCATTAGGACACTTAGAAAGGGGAGACATTGGTATGTATTGACAAGCCTGCTTCCATTTCCTCTTGGTCAACAGTCACACCATTTCTTTCAACCTTTCACTTCTATGTTCACATAAGCAACAAAATGTTGCTATGGAATAAGAATAAAAATGACATGGCTGGGCGAGGTGGCTCACGCCTGTAATCCCAGCAACTTGAGAGTTGGCCAAGGCGGTGATCATGAGGTTCAGGGAGATTGAGCCATCCCTGGCTACACACGGTGAAACCCCATCTCTACTAAAAATGCAAAAATTAAGCCAGGCATTGGTGGTGGCGCACCTTATTCCAGCTACCCAGGAGGCTAAGGCAGGAGAATGGCATGACCCTGGAAGGCGGAGCTTGCAAGTGAGCCGAGATCTTGCCACTGCACCCAGCCCTGTGTGACAGAGCAAGGACTCTGTCTGCAAAAAAAAAAAGACATATGACTTCTAGAGTAAAACAGTAAAAGACAGACACAATTTTACTGTCATCTCATTTCCTGTTCTCTAGGTTAGTCTGAAATCTAAAACTTGATGTTTAAAAGAAACTGTGTCCCTGACGTTTGCTTGCAGGGGATTCCTTCACTCCTACAACCTATATACTGTCCTATACTAGCAGTCAATAAAAAAACTAAGATTTTTTGTTGTTGTTATGCTACTGAGACTTCAAAATTTATCTCTTATAACAGCTAGCATGTTATACCTTAACTTATCTAAAAATTCATACAAGTGATTAGAGTTCTGGTGTAACAAAAAATTAAGTATGTAGTTTTGGATTAGAAGCTGGGCAATGGGAAAAAAAGATCAAGAAAACTAAAAAATAAAGAGAAAAATAAGATGAGAGGTTGGAAAGTTGTTGATACATGTTTTTAAGTTGCAAATATTTGAAAAAAATAATTGCCCTTGGTAATTCAAGAGTCAAACCTCAAAAGCGTAGATCTGGCATCTCCTGGAAAAATAATCAGAACAAAGTTTTAATGTGTTTGAACTATTTTTAGCCATTTGACAGGGTTCTAAAAGAAAGAGATGAGCTCAGGATAGGAACAGTTAATTTCTAAACAGGTATGAAAGTGAATTCATAGAGGTGAAAAAAATCAAGCATTAAATGTTCACAAATCTCCAAAAAGTAAGAAAAAAATCATAAACATAATCTATTGGGAAAAATGTTCAGAGATGGGAACAGTGGGAGATGAATCATTACTAGGTACACTCTGGGCAAGCACGGTAGAAAACTTCAGCAGAGCAGAATATCAGGCTCCGTGAGATGACCCCTTGACTTTGAGCTGTGGAGTCGACAAAACGCATGATTTCAGAAACTTAATTCTCTTTCCTAATGTGAACACAACCTGAGTTTTAAGAGTGTTTCAAGTTTCTGCTGTGAAACGAGATCAGTGTCGTCCTCCATCCTAGCTCCTCTTCAGCATTCATATTTGATGGAGCATCAGTCCCTCTCCTGGAGTGATTGGGAATGGGGGTCTGTGTTTCAATTTTAACTAATGTTGAGAAAACATATTTTCTCCAATCTTGTTCAAATGTGTCCGGGCCATCAAAGAATATTTCTTTTTCTTTAGCTCAATTTATTTTTTCTGTATCAGCTGACCAAGGTAGTTGAGAATTAGTTATCTCTATTTACAATAAAAATGATATACATTATAATTTTCACTGACCCTAACAGCAGTAAAGGCTTTCTTGATAAATTAAAAAATGTAATAGATGATATAATAGTTTTTAAATTTAAAAAATCCATGATATTTCAATAGGAAACATCTAAAATCTACCTTTGAGTCATTTTAGATATTTTCCAGTACTATATGTATATACATTTACCACTCTCTTTAAAGCCTAAACCAAACAGAGCTTTTGTTAAAGTTAGTGTATTGGCATTTAATTATTTTGCTGTTTTCTTGGATTATAAATGAATCGTATCAATATAAAGACTCCACTCAAAAGAAATACAAAGAAATACAGGAAAAAATTTTATCTAAGCAAATTAAAAGGCAAAGTTATTTTAGATTACGAAAGTATTTCATGAAACAAAGAATTGAACAGTCATATTTTAGAAATGGTTAGAACTGATTTATTCTTAAAGGCTTCGGTAGCACATATTCTTGGATGTTAGAAATTGTCTTCTAGTCTAAATTTCCATATTCCTGAAGATATTATTGGCTTAGCCTGGATCCATCTGTCTACTTCTAGAACGAATAACGAAACCATGAATGCTGGAAACCACCCTGAATGGCGGGGCGGGGAAATCCCAAAATAGTAAAACTAAGCGGAAATTCCAGTATATGTCTATTTTAGATCCCAAGACAAGGAAGGAGGGGAAAGCAGAAACAACTCTATGCATTTAATTCTCCAGGGATTTCACATATGAAAGATACATTTTGTTCTGCTTGACCAATTTTCTATGTAGGCAAAAGAGCAAATTCAATATTGACCCATTCGTTGGTTTCATTATTTGTCGGATAATTTTAATCTGGTTTGGAATTGGTCAAGCATTCCAATGTGTGGCGGTGAATGGTTTTCAATGTTGAGATGTTGTTACAATGATATAAAGCAACATTTAGATAAGTTTAATCATTATGTCCCTTGAATGACTTCATTATTATGCTATTATATTCTTTCAAATATCCTGTATTCCAGAACTTTTGAAGAAAAAAAGGGGAAGGAACAAATATCTGACCTTCTAGAATAAATTTTGAGACTGCCTTCAAAGAATTAGACTCGTTTATCATACACGCACATATATACCATCAAAATTGATACTGTAGATTTTATGCTACTGATAGACCACACTGAGGTCCCATTTGTTAAAATTAAAGATGGTTAGAGGTGTGAGTCATATTACTTAAGTGTATTACAGTTATTATAACCGTACAAACAAATTTTAAAATTTACTAATTCATAATCTACAGCTCTAGCAGATTGTTGCCATTTAAGGATATTTTCCAGCATTGACAGATTTCCTTTTTTTAAAAAATGTGATATTCAAAATATTATGTAAAATATTTAAATTATTGATTAGTCATATTTTAAAAAATATTATTAAGCTAAATAAAACTTCTATATTTTAAAGCTTCTTCCATGCTCTTAATTAAGTCACCATTAAGTGCTGATATTTTCCACCTTCTCCTTAACATTGCAGCACACTGACTAAAGGGTATAACTGTATACTTACACTTTCTCTACCACATGATAGAATCTATCTATGTCTGTCTGTACCCTCTATCTACCTATCTGTTTGTCATCTTACTGTGGTAAATTACACATGAAATAAAATTTACCATTTTAACCATTTTAAAGCATACTATTAAGTGGCATTTAGTATATTCACAATGTTGTGCAGCCATTACCACTTTCTTGTTTTGGAATTGTTTCATCACCTCAAACAGCAACCCACACACATGAAGCAGTCGCTTTCATTCCTACCTTTCCTCAGCTCCTGGAAAATATATTGGTAGACTTGATATTCTGGGTATTTCATATAAATGGATCATACATACAATATGTGTCATTTTGTGTCTGACTTATTTCACTTAGTGTATTTTATTTTTTAAAAGTAATAAGAGTGAGAGATATCACTTGATAATCACTGTTGAAATTGAAATGCGTTTTTTGAAACTGTAAATCTGTATGCTGAGAAAACCTCTGTTGTATATAATAAAGTCAGTGGCTATAAGAATATGTTAGTTCTAAATATCACTTTTACTATGTGAAGGTAGGGAGGAAACAGTCTTGATTTTGTTTTAGTAAATTAAAGCAGATATCTTTGCTGGCTATGCCATCTTTAAATTATTTTAATATTTCTTCTTTTCCCAGTCTCATTTTTTGGATTAGATGGGTAAGAAGGAAATGGAAATTCACTCTCAGAAGGCCTAACTATAGGCATTTTGTGATATTTCTGTCACTGGGAAAGCCTTACCTATGAGTCATTCACATATTAAGATATATAAATAAACTGTTTTAAGATAACAATGTAAACAAAAAACTGATCATTTAACTTTTGGATAAATGTGGTAGACATGGCCTCAGAAAATAAGCAAAATGCATATCTTTATGAAAATTAGACAGCATTCTTTGTGACACCACTTGTTCTATGAAAAGCAGATTTCCTCCAAACCAATGCAGGAGAAGTTTGAGAAGCTTTGTTTTCTGTATTCCCTTTTGTTTGTGCTTGTTTCCTTAGTTTATATCTGAGACCTTACTATATTTATACTCTGTTCATAAAGCTGTAGTAACAAAAGTAATTTTAAGTAATAATTATATCCATTCTTCTTTGGAATATTACATTTTATAATTAAAATATTTCAAAGGCATTAATATTATCAATATCAGAACAGAAATAAGGCCAAATGGATTATGTTCCTTTTCTTTTAATCCTTAAGTA
>NW_016805390.1:1181639-1210499 GCF_001698545.2 Rhinopithecus bieti
TTGTTAAAGTTAGTGTATTGGCATTTAATTATTTTGCTGTTTTCTTGGATTATAAATGAATCGTATCAATATAAAGACTCCACTCAAAAGAAATACAAAGAAATACAGGAAAAAATTTTATCTAAGCAAATTAAAAGGCAAAGTTATTTTAGATTACGAAAGTATTTCATGAAACAAAGAATTGAACAGTCATATTTTAGAAATGGTTAGAACTGATTTATTCTTAAAGGCTTCGGTAGCACATATTCTTGGATGTTAGAAATTGTCTTCTAGTCTAAATTTCCATATTCCTGAAGATATTATTGGCTTAGCCTGGATCCATCTGTCTACTTCTAGAACGAATAACGAAACCATGAATGCTGGAAACCACCCTGAATGGCGGGGCGGGGAAATCCCAAAATAGTAAAACTAAGCGGAAATTCCAGTATATGTCTATTTTAGATCCCAAGACAAGGAAGGAGGGGGAAAGCAGAAACAACTCTATGCATTTAATTCTCCAGGGATTTCACATATGAAAGATACATTTTTGTTCTGCTTGACCAATTTTTCTATGTAGGCAAAAGAGCAAATTCAATATTGACCCATTCGTTGGTTTCATTATTTGTCGGATAATTTTAATCTGGTTTGGAATTGGTCAAGCATTCCAATGTGTGGCGGTGAATGGTTTTCAATGTTGAGATGTTGTTACAATGATATAAAGCAACATTTAGATAAGTTTAATCATTATGTCCCTTGAATGACTTCATTATTATGCTATTATATTCTTTCAAATATCCTGTATTCCAGAACTTTTGAAGAAAAAAAGGGGAAGGAACAAATATCTGACCTTCTAGAATAAATTTTGAGACTGCCTTCAAAGAATTAGACTCGTTTATCATACACGCACATATATACCATCAAAATTGATACTGTAGATTTTATGCTACTGATAGACCACACTGAGGTCCCATTTGTTAAAATTAAAGATGGTTAGAGGTGTGAGTCATATTACTTAAGTGTATTACAGTTATTATAACCGTACAAACAAATTTTAAAAATTTACTAATTCATAATCTACAGCTCTAGCAGATTGTTGCCATTTAAGGATATTTTTCCAGCATTGACAGATTTCCTTTTTTTAAAAAATGTGATATTCAAAAATATTATGTAAAATATTTAAATTATTGATTAGTCATATTTTAAAAAATATTATTAAGCTAAATAAAACTTCTATATTTTAAAGCTTCTTCCATGCTCTTAATTAAGTCACCATTAAGTGCTGATATTTTCCACCTTCTCCTTAACATTGCAGCACACTGACTAAAGGGTATAACTGTATACTTACACTTTCTCTACCACATGATAGAATCTATCTATGTCTGTCTGTACCCTCTATCTACCTATCTGTTTGTCATCTTACTGTGGTAAATTACACATGAAATAAAATTTACCATTTTAACCATTTTAAAGCATACTATTAAGTGGCATTTAGTATATTCACAATGTTGTGCAGCCATTACCACTTTCTTGTTTTGGAATTGTTTCATCACCTCAAACAGCAACCCACACACATGAAGCAGTCGCTTTCATTCCTACCTTTCCTCAGCTCCTGGAAAATATATTGGTAGACTTGATATTCTGGGTATTTCATATAAATGGATCATACATACAATATGTGTCATTTTGTGTCTGACTTATTTCACTTAGTGTATTTTATTTTTTAAAAGTAATAAGAGTGAGAGATATCACTTGATAATCACTGTTGAAATTGAAATGCGTTTTTTGAAACTGTAAATCTGTATGCTGAGAAAACCTCTGTTGTATATAATAAAGTCAGTGGCTATAAGAATATGTTAGTTCTAAATATCACTTTTACTATGTGAAGGTAGGGAGGAAACAGTCTTGATTTTGTTTTTAGTAAATTAAAGCAGATATCTTTGCTGGCTATGCCATCTTTAAATTATTTTAATATTTCTTCTTTTTCCCAGTCTCATTTTTTGGATTAGATGGGTAAGAAGGAAATGGAAATTCACTCTCAGAAGGCCTAACTATAGGCATTTTGTGATATTTCTGTCACTGGGAAAGCCTTACCTATGAGTCATTCACATATTAAGATATATAAATAAACTGTTTTAAGATAACAATGTAAACAAAAAACTGATCATTTAACTTTTGGATAAATGTGGTAGACATGGCCTCAGAAAATAAGCAAAAATGCATATCTTTATGAAAAATTAGACAGCATTCTTTGTGACACCACTTGTTCTATGAAAAAGCAGATTTCCTCCAAACCAATGCAGGAGAAGTTTGAGAAGCTTTGTTTTCTGTATTCCCTTTTGTTTGTGCTTGTTTCCTTAGTTTATATCTGAGACCTTACTATATTTATACTCTGTTCATAAAGCTGTAGTAACAAAAGTAATTTTTAAGTAATAATTATATCCATTCTTCTTTGGAATATTACATTTTATAATTAAAATATTTCAAAGGCATTAATATTATCAATATCAGAACAGAAATAAGGCCAAATGGATTATGTTCCTTTTCTTTTAATCCTTAAGTCTACTGAATGTAAGATGATATTTAAAGCATATTTTTTATTTTTAATTATAAAGATAGAAAATTTAAAAATTACCATTTTTGATGGGAGATTGGAAAGTGATACAAAAGTATCCTCTTGAAGATAATATTTTGGAACCAAATTAATAAAATCAATGTTTAAAAATCCCCAAAAGTTATCTTAATTGATTAAAATTCATGTTATTAGAGAATATATTTTACAAATTAGAATATGTATATTAAAAATACTTAACACGGAATAAATTTGTATTTAAAATTTTACTTTGGGTAAAAGAAACTTCTAAGTAACAGATCATATCATCAAATCTTTGGAAACAACACCAACATGATCATAGTTTTTTAGAAAAAGGCATAAAGTGAATAATTTTAACTTATATTTTCAGTAATATTTAGCAGTGAGACATCAGTATCTGCAAGCTTTGCAGTTCTCCTCAGAGAAATGCATTCTATTATGGAGTAGAAAAATACAGCAGGCCTCGTCATCATCTGAATGAAATGTGAATCAAGATGGTCTGTTTCTCTTTGTTTTAACTTCTTGCTTACCGAAATCAGCAAGTTTAGATATCTAACCCTCTCTTACATTTTTAATTTAAGCTAATCAGTTTATAAAATTCAAATGTCAATTTATTGACCCTTGATGTGTGCTAAACTTTCTCAATCATTCCATTGGAATTACAATGTTTTCAAGTTTCAAGAGGAGATTTTTTTGTCTTCCTACTGGACATCAATAGGAAATGTGGAAGCCTGATGGTAGCTTATAGGTATATAAATTTTAGGAAACTAAGGTTATGGATGAAGAAATCATTGAAGGCAAGTGTAGAGACCTGAAAGGATGAACATTTTCTTTGATGCAATTGACTCATAGATCCTATTATTCCCATAAGCCATTTCTCCTTTGGACTTCAAGCTATGTGAGCTATCAAATTTCATTATTATTCAATTCAGTTTGAATTGGAGATTTGAGTAAATAATTGCTTCCTAATTGGTACACTCACTGTGGCAGAAGTTTTTGGTTGATTGTTGGCTGCAAGAACATCTCATTGTCTCCCTCATTCCATTCACATTTATGCAGTATAACAACATGTTAACTAAAAATGCAATTCCTTGCTTTGCTTGTAGTTATGGATGGACATATATCTAAGTACTGGACAATCTGAGAGAACAGAAATAAAGTATTGGAGAAGAAAGTAAGAACACTTTAAAGACAGAGGTTCTTATTTCCTTTCTTCATTCTCCTAGTTGGAATATAGATGTTATGGCTTACAGCCTTGAGAATAAATGTTTCAACTTAGTGAAGACATATGGGAAAGTTGGAAGTCGTTATTTTGTTGTCTCTGTTCTGAACTGACAAGCTCTTAACATTTTTATAGGATAAAGACATAAAATTCCATTTTGTTTAATCTTTTATTTTAAGTCTGTACATTTAAATACAAAACTAAACTTAACTTACACTGACAAAAATATTCTTCCGATAACCACTCATTTACTTTAAAACTAGGACAATGATGTTCCACATGTACTAATATATTAGCATTATGAATTATTTATTAGTACTGTACATTTCATTATCATGAATCTGTTCAACTATGGATTTCTGGTAATATTCATGTTCAGAAATTGATCTCCATAATGTTTTACCCATGTGACTTTAGGAAGATATTTAACTTGATTGAAATTTGTTTCATTACCTGCAAAATGGGACAACAACACATGGAAAGAACTCCTGTCTGGCACAGAAAAATCCTTCAGTACATGTTATTTCTTAAGATTGCAAAGCTTGGGTAACTGAATGACGCTGACTGAAGTACATTCTTGCCCTCGCTAAGCAACCAATTAAAATCCCAACAGAGTTTTCACAATTCTCAGTCAAGTTAATTCTGAGAAGGGAAAAAATATGTGGTTCTTCAAGTGTTTTACTCATAGGTAGGTCCACATATTTCAAAAATATAACTCAATCTCTTAAATAAATATTCCCAAAATATGTATTTCAAGATGGCCAGTATCTCATCCAGAATGCATAAATGTATGAATAAATTGAATATTAATAATAACAAGGACATAAAAACTAAGGAAGGATGGAAAAGTGTGGTGGGCAGAATTCTAAGATGATCCTTGTGTTAGTTTGGTAGGGTTGCCATAATAAAGCACCACAACTGTAAGGAAAATGGATGTGCTGCAGTCAAGGATAGGCCTAGGTAAACATCCACTGTAGCATAACTCAGCGAGTTTGGAGTGCAGGCACACAACTCTGCTCATTATACAACCTGTTTGTGTAAGTTCATACTTGGCTCTGAGCCACCAGTTTCTGGTAAAAGGTATAATTGAGCTGCCAACACTGTACATAGGGCCTGTGCCCAGAGAGAGAGAAAAAAAAAGTTGCTGACCCTCTAAGGGAGAGCTGGCGGCCTTGCAGGTGGACGGAGGGGAGCCAGGCATGGGCAAGCACAGGGGAATGCAGCTGTAGGTGTGGGAGTGGCAGGAGCCACAGAGCTAGGTGCTGAGAGGCTGCAACCAGAGTTTGCAGCTGAGACAAAGGTGGATGGAGAGAGAGAGAGCACAACAAAACCATATTTCACCTGTCTTCTGCCTCCTGAGTATTCTTTCAGCTACTTGCCATCCATCCATCCATTCCCCTGAGACCTCAGCTTGGGCCAGAACATGGCACTTGGTGTGACATTTTGTGTAGTTGGCAGGATATCGAGGTGAGTGAGCCTTCAGCCTCCACTGATTCCATGTCAGCCATGTGGCCGCAATATGAGCACCCGGCCAGTGGCAGCCATGCTGAGCGGACGGCCTCCGGAGGAAACATGGGTGGCAGTGGATGGGTCCCCCACAAGTGTGGAGAAAGCACTAAGGCACCCGGAAGTGCACAGCACTGAGAAGGAGCGTGCTTTTGGCCGGCAGAGTCAGATGGGCGTTTGTGACAGTGCTGCGGGAAGTGCATGCCCAATCCCTATAGGATGCAGCCCAGGGAGGTGGAAGAACCTCCGTTAACAGGCTTGTCCAATAGTCCGCCAGAAAATAGAGCATGAGCAGCCGCTTAGGCCCCAAAGGTGGGCCCCAGGACCCCCTACCGTGGTGGAGCATGCTTCACATAGTGGCTACATCTCCACTGAGTTGCTGGAGTTAGGCAAGCAGTGTCGACAGCCACAGGGGGAGCCCCTCCCTGCCTGAATGCTCCATCTCTGGGAGGAGGGAGCTGATGCATTTCCTGCTCTGCCTCTGAGATGGAAAACCTAGTTTCTTGAATTAAAGTGCAGAATGATGCCGCTGAAATACCAGGAACTGTAAGTAGAAGGCAGTCATATACAGACTTGGTGTAAGTCATTCAGGAGAAGGGTAATTCTGCGTGACCCAGTCCTGCCAGGACGTTTCAGCTCAAAGACTATTTGCTGCAGCCAGGTGGAAATATAAAACCTTTTGTGTTTGATTATGGAACTGGCCGAGGTGCCTGGCTTGGGGGAACACCAGATGACTGGAGGCCACATGTAGACTTGACAATTCACTGTTGCCTGCACTTGGGTAAGTTTCCCGGCAAGGTTTCCGGGCAAAGCTGTATAGACAGCTATGAAGGCTGGTCGTTGAAAGTAACACTTTTATTTCTGCACCTCATCATCAGTCACTTGGCCCCCCCACTTATGCACGGTGTATGTCTCTGCCATACCTGAATATATTCTGGGGGTGGATGTTTTACAGGCTTGGCAGCTGTGCCATCTATCATGGACTTCACGAACTGCTCAATGATGGAATTGGGCCAGTACCACCATGTGGTGGACTTGGCTGATGCATTCTTTTTCAGAGAGCCGGGAACAGTTTGCCTTCATGGAAGAGCAACAATGGACTTTCACAGTGTTGCCACAGGGCTAGAAGCATAGCCCCACCATATGTCATAGTCTTGTTGATGATATATGTTAACTTTTGATTCTCTTGCATATTTAAAAGTGATTAAGATAGTGTGACTGAGACCACCTTCCTGGCAGCCAATCAGGCTATTCATCAGGCACAAGGCCTATGGGTAGTTGACCAAGGGTGCCCGTTTGAGCTGGATGTGCATGTGACCACAGACGGTTTCAGTTGGGACCTGTGGCAGTGCACAGAGCACTTGAGAATGCCAGTAAGGTTTTGGTCCTAACGATGGTAAGGAGATGAACTCTGATATACCTTAATAGAGAAACAACTAGTAGCTGTATATGTTGCCCTTCAGGCTTGCGAAAGTGCGACAGTAAGGGCTGCAGTTGTCATGCTGATGACTTATCGGACAGCAGCGAGGGTGCATTCAATAGGTAACGACCCCCCTGGACTGGGAATGACACAAGATTATCCCCTTTAGCAAAGGTGGGAGTGCCTACTAGAGTCAGCTCGTGAGTACAGGTCCTTTAGCAGCCAGAGCTGCACATATGTTCTTGGGACCTGTAGTCCTAATGCAAGATAAGGCTGGGGGGCCTGAGGCAACTCACCCCCCCACTCCTGATTTGACATGGTATATTGGGCATGGGTCCTATCTAGGGTTCTGCTACTGCTACCTAGACTCGCTAATCATAGTTCAGCCCCAGTATTGACACTATACTAGTGTTTGATACCTGGGTGTGGGCAAGAGCAGCTAATGAAAGCTGAAGACTCAGGGCCAGTGTGGAACTGTGATCACCAAGGAGGTGACTCCAATGGTAATCTGCACCAATAGCTGGGGCCATTTACTGGAGGCTTAACCTTGTGGTTAATACCTAGAAGTTAGCAGAAGTGGCACTGGTTGGTCACCGCAGTTCATGAGGGCCAAACCATGTGCGCAAGCACTATTCGAGAGGTAAAGTTGACTGTCTCTGACCAGGTATGCGCGGATGATACAGTAACCCCTGTTGTTGCCTGCCCCACTGGGCCCTTTAAAGGCAGAAGAACCAACAAAAACCTGTCCTTAAGTATAAACACATTGGGGGTAATGTCACCCCACCGGGCGGTAGTTGCCGCACCATCGTGTCCAGACCTGTCGTATCCGGGACCTACGTGCCAAGGCCTGTGTACCTCTGGTCCTGTGCGCCCAGAGCTTATGTGTCAGGCTTAGTGTCAAGCCCCTGTGTGTCAGCGCTGTGTGACAGGCTTTATGTGTCAAGCCTTGCGTGTGGGTGTTTGGAAGCTGTGGTGCCCAAGAGCCTATGGGCTCTCGGGCTTATGTGTGAAGCCTGTGTTGGGCCTTTGTGCCCAAAACCTGTGTATCAGGCCTACATGTAAGACCTGTGTGTCTAAGACCTATGTCTCCCTAGGCCTAGGGGGTGGAGTGTAAGGAAAATGGATGTCCTGTGGTCAAAAATAGGCCAAGGTAAACGTCCATTGCAGGATGACTTTGAAGCGCAGGAGCACAACTCTGCTCATTATATAACCTGTTTGTGTAAGCTCATACTCTGCTCTGTGCCACTATTGTCTGTAAAAGGCATAACTGTATTGCTGATGTGGTACATATGGCTTGCGTCCAGAGGGAGAGACAGAAAAGCTGCTGACCCTGTAAGGGAGAGCCGGCCTCCTTGCAAGTGGACAGCGGGGAGCCAGGAACTGGCAAGTGTGCCAGGGAGTGCAGCTTTAGGCATGGGAGTGGCAGGAGCAGCATAGCTGGCTGCTAAGAGGGACTGTGGCTGGAGCGGGCAGCTGAGTCACAGGCAGATGGAGAGAGAGAGAACACAATAAAACCATATTTCACTTGTCTGCTGCCCCCCAAGTGTACTTTCAGCTACCTGCCACCCATCCACCCACTCCCCTCAGACCTCCATTTGGGCTGGAATATAACACTTGGTGTGACAACAACCTTGGCAGCTGAAACAATAGGAATTGATTTTGTCACAGTTCTGAAGGCTAGATGTCTGTAATCTAGGTATTGAAAGGGTTGATTATTTCTTTGGGCCATGAGAGAAGTCTTAGTTTCAGAACACTTTCTTTGTAGATGACTATGCTCATGTTTGTCTGTCTTCATGTTCACATGGCATTCTCTCTTGACATCCAAATTTCCCCTTCTTAAAGGATCACCAGGCATATTGGATTACAACTTACCCTAATGATCTCATTTAAACTTGATATCCACAGTAAAAGCCCTCTCTCCAAGTAAAGACACATTCTGGGGTATAGGGGTAAGACCTTCAACCTACAGATATAGAGGTGAAATAATTCAGCTCACCAAATTCTAGCCCCCTGGTATATATTCTCTGCTTTAACACATCCTTTGAGTAGGTGCAGGACTTGTGACAAGGAAGGAATTTCCACTGTCTCTATTAGATCCTATTGTATGAAAAGTGAAAACATTTTGCATATGTATTTAGTTCTCTAGTCAGCTGACTTTAAGTCAGTCAAAAGGGAGATAATCCTATGGGGTCCTGACTGAATTAAGTGAGCCCATTAAAAGAGTGTCTGAAAGTCAGAGAAAGAGGATGCTCCCTTATGGGCATCTTAGATTAATTGAGAAAGAAAACTGCCATGCTATGAGAGAGGGCCAAATGATAGAAAATGGTGGGCAACTTCTAGGAGGTAAGGGTCTCACTCCTGTGTCTGCTAGAAACTGAATTCTGCCAACCAATGAGTTTGGAAGAAGATCTCCTGCCTTAAATGAGATACCAGTTCCAGCTCACATCAGCCTGGTTAGTTTCTGTGCAGAGTACCAGTTAATTTTTACCTAAGTGCCTGACTTATGGAAACTGCGAGATAATAAATTTGTGTTGTTCAGGCTGCTAAATTTGTGGCAATTTAAGAAACAATAATAAAAACTAATACAAGATAAAATATTTAACAAGTACATGATGGTTGAAGGATCTCTTTGGAAATGGATTTTACATCAAACATGGGTATAACTTATCCAGCAAAGTTTAAGTTAATATTTTCGGCAATTCTGAGAAGCCTACAGATCTGTCACAGCATAGCAGCCTAAGTAAGTATCTATGGAATTTAATGTGTGAAAAGGAGAGTTATTGGATATTTATATAAAACTAAATTTTTGGCTCATAAAACATGTTTTATAATTATATCATATATATGTTAGATTACGCATAGAAAAAGGGTCTGGGATGTTACATGCCAACATGTAAACAATACTTATCTTAAGAAATGGAGTAACCAATTGGGTTACTGTAAGAAGGCAGAGGGAAGCCAAAATTATTATTATTATGTTTCTCTTTGAGGCTTCATTATTTAACTCGTAAGTAGAACCAAGATAAACCAATTCAAGTGCTGACAAATCAAAGGAAAGCGAAATTATAACATTAAAAAGCAGAATCTGTACACAGTCATTAAGGAATTAGACTTTAGAGTGCTATATTCCAGTCATTGGGTGATATGAAATGTATTTTTATCTATTGTCAGAAGACTGAGAAATACATGGGATTCTAAGAAGTCTGGCAGCCCTGGGTTCAAATCATGATTGGGCATATTACTTAACTTCTCCGTCTCTGAAATCTACAATTGGATAAGTCATGTCATTTACATTTACCCTTCTAACTTAATGAAAGGGGTTTTATTTTCAAACTATAAATGTACTATTTTGATAGGCCTTGATCTCCCAAAAAAATTTAAAATATGAAAATTTCTTTATTCTCTAAATTGATGTTTCTGTCAGCTCCTGTACTTTTAATCTTTCTCAGGGTGGTTGTCGTTCTGGTTGCCAAGTTTTCATTTCACTCTACATACCACCATGAGTTTGCAGTCTTCAACTCCTATATATTCCAAATTTGAATCAGAGATCATAAATGTCTTAGAATGGCATCTTCCTCCCCTGCTTCAGCCATGCATTACTCTATCCTCACTACCAGAGCTAAACGGAAGAGTATACAACCCAATTATGCATAAAGAGGTTTAGAAGACTTTGAAGTGATTGTTAATGTTTGAAAGAGAGAGAAAATTAAAACTTAAATAGAATCCTTTCAGGATTTTTTCTCACTGAAAACCCCTGCCTTCTGTATTTTCTCAAGTATTGATTCTTTTAAAAATTAGTCTCCCTCCCCTATAAGCAGTCATAATTTTTGTTTATTTGTTTGTTTTTGAGACAGAGTCTCACTCCACTTACCCAGGCTGAAGTGGGGTGGTGGGATCTCAGATCATTGCAGAGCTTGGACCTCCGAGGATCAGGTGATTCTCCCACCTCAGCCTTCCGAGTAGCTGGTACTACAGGAGTGTGCTACCACGTCAGCTTATTTTCTTTTCAAATTTTAGTAGAGACGTTTGCCATGTTGCGCAGGCGCGTCATGAACTACTGGACTCAGGCAATCCGCCCGCCTCAGCCTCCCAAAGTGCTGGGAATATAGGTGTGAGCCACTGCATCTGGACTAGCAGTCATGTTTTTGACCTCTGGTTTTAGAACAGCATTCTGTGATAATCTCTTACTTTCCTTATAATGTGTGCATACTAGATTCCATGAGTTCCTCTTAAAATTCTACATTAATGTTCCACAGAATTTCAATTGGGTTTATATTTATCATATTTCATTATAAATAGAGACTCCATTGGACTAATTTAAACATTGTTTTTTAAAGAAGTTGAAACGGTAACTAATGTATACTTTTTTAAGCATCATTTTTCAAAACGGCTGAAGCTATTAGTTGTTAAAGCTTTCCAGTCAAATTTGAATTTCTATTACACAAACTGAGAACTACTACATTAAAACAACCTCTTGATTAATAAACTGACAGTAACTGGACCTCTCTACTGTCTCATTCTGAATTTAGCAATACTTAATGTTAATCTGCTTGTATTTGTTCTTCATTTCTAAAAGGTTTCCTTGGCTTGCTTTGTTCTCTTAATTACTACAGTGTATCTTTGGAAAACATAAACACGATGTCCTTACAAATACAAATATAAAAACTCAAGTGGTTACACCATATTTAGTTAAAAGCAGTAGTAGGAAGCATTTGTCTCCAACTTTCATAGTCTCTTCTATTTCATGAGCAATAATGGAATAAAGACCGTCCAAAACATTTCGTTTTCTTCCTTTTAAAATCTGTTCAGTTGACGATATGATGATCATTAAGAATATAGCCAAATCTATAACACTAGAGCCATGTAAGTAGTTTATCACCTCTAAATTCTCCCCCAAGTGAACCTGCCCAACCTCGAGGACTTGCTGCCTAATGACCATATTTTGTTTGACATGAACTTGTGATGATAGTTAAGTCAACAAGGAGTGGCATATTTCCCAAGGGTGGCCAAATGAAATCTCATGAAAATTAATTTGTGCTGATAAATGAAGAACTGAAGTGGAAAAGTCATGATCCTTAATGAGCCAGGGAGGATATTTTGCAATTTCTTGTAATTAGAGCACCTAAATTAAATATTGAATGATGCCAGTATTATTTACTTAAAATAATGAAACATTTAAAATAATTTGCTTCATGAAAACTATTAAAACTCAAAATTTTGGGATGTTTAATCCATTAAGTAGAGTTCAAGTACTTCTGATTCTTTTAAATTCGATACTGAAAGTTTATACATTTCATTAGACATATAAAAATGAATATGCAATAACAAATATAAAACTATTACACACAAATTGGTACAAGCTATGTGTCATCAGTAGTTTGAAAAGAAAAGCTGTGTATAAAGTATACCATAGTACTATAGACCTACATTTGCAAGCTTTGTTCATTAATTACTTCTAATTAGGATACATATTTTGCTTATCCCAGAAATACATTGTCATTTCATTTAGAATAGT
This sequence comes from Rhinopithecus bieti, assembly GCF_001698545.2. Taxonomy (NCBI): domain Eukaryota; kingdom Metazoa; phylum Chordata; class Mammalia; order Primates; family Cercopithecidae; genus Rhinopithecus; species Rhinopithecus bieti. The sequence continues at coordinate 1,193,872 of NW_016805390.1, forward strand.
GGTCTATTTTATTTAAGGGCAATGGTTTCTCAAGTTTCCTTCCTTCCCTCCTTTCCTTCTTTCCTTCCTTCCTTCCTTCCTTTCCTCCTTCCTCCTTCCTTCCTTCCTCCCTCCCTCCCCTCCTCCCTCCCTCCCCTCCCATCTTTCCTTCCTTCCTTCCTTCTTTCCTTTCTTTTCTTTCTTTCTCTTTCCTTCCTTCCTTCCTTCCTTCCTTCCTTCCTTTTCCTTCCTTCCTCCATCCCTTCCTTCTTTCTTTTCTTTCTTTCTTTTCTCTTTCTTTTCTTTCCTTCTTTCTTTTCTTTCTTCCTCTCTTTCTCTCTCTTCCTTTCTCTCTTTCTCTTTTTTTCTTTTTTCATCTTTCAGTGTTTCTTTTCTGAAAATGTATATCCATAATTTTGTCAGTCAAAGCAATAATGTCATAAGATAAACGTATAGAGTTTTACAGTCTTTCTCTTTTCATATCTTATACCACATATGGTATGTGATGACTCTGACAGTCAGCTCAGAAATTTGGAAGCAAAGAGACCAATCAATCAAAGATTGTGGAAGTACGTCTGTAAACCACGTTTCTAGTAAATCTGAAAATTCTTGGAGTGAAGGAAACAACTGCGCTGGGACATGTTTGAGATGTTGGGCTGGCACTAGAGAAATTAGTTGGACATTATTGTCACGGGCTTAAGGGTTTAAATAAAACAAAATGCTCATATTATTCTATAATGTGTTTTTTTTCTGCAGATTTCATTGTTCATACATGAAAGCCTTCTTTGTTGTTTTGACTGCATATTGGCAAACAGTAATTTTATCAGCAATCCTCTTATTGATGGACATTTAGAGGGGTTAATCTAAATTCAAATGTTACGATGAACTACTGCATATTTTTAACTATGCCTATGTTTACAGCAATATGTTCACATTTATGTAAATATTACAGTAAAAGGATGCACATGACCCATACTCCATTTCTTCAAATTTTCCTTCTGCCCTTTGTTTGCTGTATTGAATTTTGGGCTTCCCAAGCCTGTTTCTTTCTTTAAATAATGCTATTCCAGTACTTAGTCTTAAAATTGCAGGTACCTCTACTATATGGTTAAAGAAATATTGACAAGAGAATAAACAAAAATATATTTTACAAAACTACTAGAAAACACTATTCCTCAGAATAAAACTGTTCTCAGAATATAATAATTCATGAAAAGAGAATATTATAGGACATGAAGACTTGCTAAATTATGTTATGTAAAAATATACTTTAAACTTTAAAAGTCTTTCATTCCTACTGATTTGTTACCATGGTACTAATACTTAAATTGGCATCTATATTTGCTGAAATTATCATTTGTTTCTTAAGCCAAAAGGGATCACTGGCATTTTCCTCTTTTTCATATGCATGGCATCTGGGGATACCAGGCGCATAAAAATTAGTAATAAACATCTAGAAGACATGCAGTTACTAAGAAAAGTAAATACAATTAAATTAAGATAGATTGATTAATTTTTTACAAAATGGCTTAACCCTACTCCTACTAACTGCACAAGAGGACAACTTTCTTCATGCTCTTGTCAGCTTTAGATATTGTCAATATTTCCACAGTCTGAAAAATGAACGCTGATTATTCATTGTAGGAGTTTTGATTTGATTTTGAATTGACTACAGAAGTGTGTGACACTGGTATTTCTTCATCTATATTTGACTATTGACAGTTTTATATATTATTTCTTGGCTGTCTTATAATTTATATTGACTATAATGCATTATTTAAGTTATATATACAGTCGTACATTGCTTAACAGTAGAGCTATGTTCTGAGTAATGCAGCAGTATGTGATTGTATTAGTCTGTTTTCATGCTGCTGATGAAGACACCCCCAAAACTGGGCAATTTATAAGGAAAAAGAGATTTAATGGACTCAGAGTTCCACATGGCTGGGGAGGCCACATAATCATGGCAGAAGGTAGAAGGCAAAAGGCACGTCTTATGTGATGGCAGACAAGAAAGAAAATGAGAGCCAAGTGAAGAGGGAAACCCCTTATAAAACCACCAGATATCGTGAGACTTATTCACTACCACGAGCATAGTGTGGGGGAAACCGCCCCCATGACTCAATTACCTCTCATCGTGTCCCTCGCACAAGGTTTGGGAATTATGAGAGCTACAATTCAAGATGGGATTTGGGTGGGGAAACAGCCAAACCATATCAGTGATTTTATCATTGTTTGATAGAGCATATTCCCACAAACCTAGATGGTATAGCCTACTACACAACTAACTGTATGATACAGCCTATTGTTCTTAGGCTACAAACCTGTATGGCATGTTACCGTACTGAACACTGTAGGCGGTTTTATCACAGTGTGAAGTATTTGTGTACATAAACATATCTAAACCTAGAAAAGGTACAGAAAAAATATGGTATTGTAATCTATGTGATCACATAGATTATGTAGTCTATTGTTGAATGAAATTGTTATGTAGTCATATAAGTAGTCCATCGTTGAGTGAAATTTTCTTATGTGGTACATGACTTTATGTTGCAAATATAATTATATGTATTTATTGTAAACATATTATTAAAATTGATGAATATTTGAATGCATAAACTAAATCAACAATGTTAAAATTTTATGTAGTAAATTTGTCTCCATAATTATTATTAAATCTATAATAAGAAATTAGTTCCATATTTAAAAATTAAAGAAGTTTCATCACATTATAAAGTGGTAGTATTGTCAACAAATATTTACTGATATTAGAAGTATTGTCTATATAAAGATCATTCATTATAGAATGAAAGTTATATTAGCTGACTCAATAATTTCTTAAGTACTATTTTATATAGTTGCATAGGGTAGGAATATCTTCCTCATCGAGGTAATGGAGCAAAGCCTTCTCATTAACATTAAAGTGCTGTTTGAACTTGAACAACTCTTTTTGGCAATATATTATTAGAGATTGGGATATATGCATAGCACTGTGGGACAGTGATTATAAATATAGTTATTTCTCTAAAAATTATATATGCCACTTAAATACATAGATACAGGTTCATTGTATAAAAATTTGCTCATTTTTCTTCTTTGCTAGTCAAAGTCCATCCAAACAACCAATTTACAATAATAGGAAAGGATGAAGAGTACTCTCTGGATACATCGAGGATGGTTTTTATAGAAGATATGAATTATGTTTATATTTGTGAAAGGCCTCCAAAATAGATACTTTGTTACAAATAAAAAGAAGTGGTAAGAAGTAAATTTGTAAACAGAATATGATAGAAACCAAAAGAGGAGAAAATTTTAAGAAAAAAGTGCATTTGACAATGTAGTGATAAGTGCAGTGCAGTGTAGTGATAAGTGGATGAAATACACATTAAGAAAATTACAATGAATTTTCAGTTTTTTAGGCTATTCATGAACTCTAACAGAGTATGTTTCTTCTGACAAGCTTGACACTGAACAGAAAGAGATTAAGGACATATTGAAAAACTAGACAAATGTATTTACAAGAAAGCTTTTTATTGAAGCATAACATACACAAAAAAATGCACAAATTATATGTGGAGCTCAGTTAACAATGTGTTCTCAATGTGAACACACCCATGCATCAATCATGCAGTTAAATAATTTTAATGCTACCAATATAATCAGATAGACTCTTTTGTGTCCCTGTAATCATTACCAGTTTTTCCTCTCAAAATTTGACCACTATCCTGACTTTTAACACCATTGGTTTGATTTTTTTCTTTTCGAACTTCATACAAATTGAAAAGTCTATGTATATTGTTTGGTGTTTGTTTCCTGTTACTCACTATTATGCTTGTGAGACTCATCAAAATTCTTTTAAGTAGCAGTAGACTATTTACTTTTATTCCTGTATAGTCCTCCATTGTATGAATGTTTTATAATATATATTTTCCTTCTAATATTGATGGATATTTGAGTGTTGAGCAGATGGCTACTATTTCCCTAAGGCCATCTAATTTTCCTTGTGCCTTTAAACAGTCTCTGGGATGCTGAAGGCTCCTTAACTTGTCCTCCTGCAATGTGTATCTCTTCTCTACCAGACGGCTTTATCTGACACTGAGGAACCTTGCACAGGTATGTGCAGCGACCAACCAAATCATAATGTGGGAAAATTTATGCTCCTGGGAAAAACCCTCAAACCATGGGGAGTGAAGTTAGGGGATAAATGTACTGGTTTTCTTGTCTTCCCACAGGACAATTCTGGGCTGCATTACACATATATCGCAGAGGGCCCCAGAAAATTGGGCTCTGGTTGCCCACTGTTGTAGATTGTATGTATATATTTTCTTTTTTCTCTCATTTTTCACCATTTTCTCACTTGTGAAGAACAAGTGATCTGCCTCATCAAAGTCTTTTTCTTTGTGTCTAGTTTGTGGGGAACCAAAACTGAAGCAGCTAACTCCATAGGTCACCCTAAAAAGAGGACCTCAGTGTTTGATTTTCAAATTTTGATGATCAGATGGTAACTAAAACCACACTACTGGTAGTAAATAGAGTGACCACAACACCTAGCATGCTGTCACATTACAAGTAATGAGACTTTTACCTTTGGTGAATAGCGATGAGTGGTAGGTAGAAAGGCCAGCATTTGTTATGCGAATGTTCTGAAATTTGAAAGAGGTTGAGGGCAAAATTATGTGTAAACATTGTAGATTTGTCTGGCTTTTGTTAACTTCTCTGGAATCTTCGAAGGAGGTGAATAACACATGTTAAATTTTTTTCTCTTACATTATTTTTTATATTTTCCATTTTAAAAAATCTCTGATTCACTATTTTCTTCAGAAACATCTTTCATAGGAATACTTTCTTTAGCTGTGTCTTAGAAGTTATTAAACACATTTTACTTATTATAAATTAGGTTTTCGTTCTTAAATTTTCATTTGATTTATCTTTATATTTTCCACTTTACTCTTGAAATGCTTCATGTATGTTTCCTTTCCTTGGACATGTTATTCACCATAATTTTAAAGTGCATTTATTTCCTTTGAATCTCCTCCCTCTGCTATTCTCTCACTTTCTAAGTCCTCTTGCACGTCTCATGGTTTTTTATTGGTTATTGTATAAAATCTGCAATGAGTTTTACACATCATTTTATACAATGGAGAAATTGACTTAAAGGAAGAAACTGAGACATAAAATATAATTTTTAAAGAGTTTACTCGAGCTCAGATGAGGACATCTGCCCTGAAGACGCAGACCTAAGTAACCCTGGGTATGAGCTCCATTTGGCCTTTGTTACAAGCAGGTTTTTAAAGGCAAAACACAGGACAAAGACTGAGCTGACAGAAAGTTGTTTGCCAGGAATTCTCATTGGTTTACAGAAATAACATTGATTAGTGATTGGCTACATTGTTGAACTATACGAAATGAGTTAGAGGATCCAGCGTGCAGCATTGTTAAGTTGATGTATAGCTACCTGGAGCAGCAAGCAGTCTTCAGTGCATACGGCCAGCAGCTTCAAGAGGTGGTTGTCTAGCTCCAGGCAGGCGGAAGGTGGGATATGACTGCTGTCTCATCCCCATGCCTCTCTGGACCTGATCATTTACAGGAGGCTTGCATTCCTGAGATAGCAGTTTCTTTTCTTTCTCAGAGGGATTTTATTTTATTTTTTGTTGTGCAATTAAGCTAGGTGAAAATCACCTCAAGTCAGTCACGGATTGAAATGTTGATACGCTGGTTTTCAGTTCTTGTGAGAAATGGTCTATTTTATACCATCTCAGGGGCATTTCTCTTCTGGGTTCTTATTGAAAATGTGGCATGTTTGCCAGCTGCGTGGCAGGGCTTACACTTCATTTCCTATTTCTCCAGCTGTGTAATAAGTACAGAAATACCTACTACAGGTCTGTTTCTCAGTAGGACTTTGGGAATTGCTGCTCTTTTATAGGGCAAACACAATGGCAAATGCTATGCCCATCTGTCTCATCTTCAGTGTCTTCCTTCTCCTTCAAAATGTGCTGTTTGTCAGCTTCTTGATGGCTTCAACTTTTATCCATGCATTCTATTTATTCTCTTAAAAAGTGTTCATTTAAAACAACCTACTTCACCGTTGCAAGAAACAAGGTTCCTCACAATGATTTTCTGGATCAGTAGCTGGAATATTCAATTTCTTCTATTTTAGATCCTTTACTTTTATTGCAGGTATTTCAGACTGGTAGTATGTCTTATTCATCTTTATAAATTTTTTTGTATGTTAGGCTCCTAATACTAGTTGTTATATTAAATAATATAGAAATACGTTGGGATTTTTGATATTTGTCAACCAAAGCTAAAAGTGGATCTATCCCAACTTAGCTAAACTTCATTTTTTGTCATACAAATGATTTGTTTTTATTTCATTCATCATTTCTCATTTCCTGGTTTGCACAGCAGTAGAACCACCTGTTAGTTATTTTATCAAATTATGAAATGGTTTTAGGCGTCAATAGCATTTAACACCCTACGTTGATATCTAATAAATATAATATCCACCTCATTTGACTAACTTGCAAATTGTTATACTTATTTGATAGATTTTATTCTTGAAAAACTACTGCACGCTGGGCGGTACGATTTAAGGGTGATTGTTTTGTTTCTTGAGAGGTAAAATTACGGCACATTAAGATTCTAGCCAATGCCTGATATAATTACTTGAAAATTTACTACCAAGTGGGTTTTATTATTGACAATATAGATGCATTTCTTAAATATTTAGAATAATATAAATGTAACAAAGTTAGAAATTATAATTGCACAGTTCTAAGGAGAAGCAGCCTCTGTTACTTGCCAATAAAGTAACATATCTATTAGGATGATATACTGAAATAACATTAAAATAAGACTAATAGAATCACATGGAAGATGTAGTATTACACAAGCTGAATAATTTTAAGAATACTTCAAAATGCTGTTTTTATAAGTTTCTTTGTAAGAAAGATAGTTTTGAAATATTCTTTTCCAACCATTTTAAGAAAACATTTTACACTAATTTGTTACACTTTAGATATGAACCTAGCCCTTTTCTGCCTTAAGACATAAACTATGTTTTCATGCAGATTTTTTGTAATTTGAATTTAGAGATGTATAATTTTTTTTTCTCTTTAAAGACCTGCTTTAAAGGTAACATTTAATTACAATTATTTTATCACAGCAACTCTTTATCTTCAAGAATAAAAATGAGGTAAGTTACCTTGATATAATTTTAAATCAACTTTTTTGAGTTGTAATTCATGTACAATAAATGTACTCATTCTACATGTACAATGCGATACATTTTGACAAAGGGATTTACCCCTGTTACTACAACTTCAATCACATACAGATATTTCATCACTCTCCAATGTGCCCAGCCTACCATTGACATGCTTTATGCCACTATAAGTTAGTCATCCTCAGTAGAAGTTTATAAAAATCTAATCATAATATCCACTCTTTTGTGACTGTTTTCTTTTTACTCAGACCAATAGTTTTGGGTTAAACATTTGTTTCAAATGTATATCTATTTTAAAATGTGCTCAAAATTTGTCTTAAATACAATAATTATTAACATGTATCTTTTATGCTCAAAATACAAATTTTATTTAGATATCCAGAAATCAATTTTTTCAACAATAGAATAAGAGCAGGATAACTAAACTTGTTCTTTATTGTTCCAGAGGACCTTCTATTACTAGTGGTCAGAAATTACAAGAAAAAAAAAAAAAGATAGCTCAAGAGACACAAGTAATGTTGCATAGTTGGAATCATGTAAAATTTAGTGAGATTTAACTGCCATGGGGAATTCCTAATTACTCTAAATATTATAGTCAATGATAACTGATCAGTATAATATATGGCTGTCATTTTCTCAGTGAAGGATGCATTAGTCTGTAAGATTACAACTGCTCTTGTATTTTGTTATCCTACAGAAGGGGTTAATGTAGGTCAAACTTAGAAAATTTCAAAGCCTACATACACAAGTAATGACATGCTTTCACACTTTTAATTTTGTTGCTCGCTCCCACTATCATCCATATCTATTTCTATCTGATATTTCTTGTTAAAATAATGCCCCCTCAGAATGATGCATCTCTTTTTGAGTTATTAAGAACACTCTATAGCAAGAAGATTTAGTTGCCCTGAAGTAGGGTTGCCAAAATTTGTAAATAGAACTGCAGGATGGGCTGGGTGCAGTGGCTCAAACCTGATCCCAGAATTTTGGAAGGCTGAGGCTGGAGGATCTCTAGAGCTCAGGAGTTCAAGACTAGCCTGGGCAACATAATGAGATCCCATCTCTACATTTTTTTTTTTTAATTAGTCAGGCATGGTGGTAAATACGCCTATAGTCCCAGCTGCTTGGGAGGCTAATGTGGGAGAATGGCTTGAGCCTGGGAGGTCAAGCCTACAGTGAGCTACAATCATACCACCGCACTCCAGCCTAAGCAACAAGGTGAGACCCTGTCTCGAAAAAAAGGAAGGAAGGAAGGAAGGAAGGAAGGAAGGAAGGAAGGAAGGAAGGAAAAAGGACGGAAGGGGGAAAGAAAGAAGAAAGAAAAAGAAAGAGGAGAGAGAGAAGAAAGAAAGAGAGAGAGAGAGAGAGAGAGATGAGAAAGAAAAGGAAAGAAAGAAAGGAAAGAAAGAAAGAAAGAAAGAAAGAAAGAAAGAAAGAAAGAAAGAAAGAAAGGCAGATTGCCCAGTTAAATTTGAATTTCAGATAAACATTTTTTTCAGTCTGTATTTACCATGCAATATTTTGGATATATTTATTCTACAAATTTTCATTTTGTATCTGCTATTCAAATTTAAGTTGGCATCTTGCATGCTATCTGTTGATCCTGTAGCTGAAGTGAGGAGGGTAGGACACAGCTGGGAATGGATTCTATGTATAGACAGTAAATATCTCCTGCCATTCTTGACCACAGACATCTGTCATGTACAATAAGGCCAGCATTCAGTGGCCCTACCTAGCACATACTTTTTCATAGACTGAATGTATCTGTCTAGGTGTTGAAATGAAAGAGTGTCTTAGTAGTCTATTCCACCATTCATAATGTAAACTACACAATCTCTTAAAATCAAAATTCAAAATTAATAAAATCTTACATAACTATTCCCAAGCCAACAATCTTAAAATATAAGCATCATTTGCAATCCTAATCTATGGAAGATCTGAATACATTGCATATGGACTAAAGAAAGTAGGTTCCAGTTTAACTGGCCCAACAAATATTCATCAAGTGCCCAGGGTTGGCACATTTATTGACATGCCATATTGAGTCATGTTCTGTTTCTTTAATTTCTTTATCATGATATGCCAGTTTGGGCCCAGATTCTTGAATAAAATGTTTAATTAAGTACACCTGGTTTATGCACAATCCGAATTGATATTGATGAGTAACTTTTAATTTGGGATTTATAGAAGCACACCAGTTATAACTGACAGAATTGGATTTGCTCACAAATTCAAGAGAGTTTTAAACAAACAAATTGTGGTATGGTCAGAAATTTACTCATGCAAATACAAATGATGATCAAATAAAATAAAAAAGTACAGGCCCTGAGCTCTGTGCCTTTCATTATTGGCCTGAGAAGTTGTTTTCATCCTCTTGCACCTCTTTCCAGGTTTTTCCACATATGAGAAAATATGACTGATAAGGTTTTAGTTTCTCTGCGTTCCATGTTAGAAGACTTGGGGAAATAACTTTTTTTTGGACCAACATGGCTCAGCACACACTTCTGGCTACGTGTTGACTAGCTATCAGATTTGATTTATGTGTGAGAACATGGCAACTCTAAATATTAATTTGTCACTTTGTGAATGCTGAGCCCTGTTCCAGGAACTGAATGTGAATAACCAAACAAAATTTTCACAGCTCCTGCTCTCATGAAGCTTAAATTTTAATTGAGGGATGTGATGATTCAGGTGGAAAACTGAGATGGTTTCAGGAAGAAATAAATAGATGCTAAAATGCCACATAAACACAAGTAAGAAAAGTAAATAAAGATAAGGAGAATGGTAAAGACAGTGTGGGTTGGGAAGGGCTTGGATGTACCAATTAAAATAATGTAGTCAGGGAAAAATTTTCTGATACATTAGTATTTATGAAAATATTTAAAGGAAGGATCTAACCACACAGGTATCTTGATGTTAAAGTTTTTATAGAAATATTACTAGGAAACTGGCTAATTAAGGAAAGCTGAGTTTATTAATCTTATTTCAAGAACAAACATCACATTGATGGTGTCAAGATGCGGGAGTTGGGGAAGATTTTTGAGGGCCTGGACTATGTGATGTTAAGATCGGTCTTGTAAGTCAGAGAACTGGTTGGAATTGGGCAGATTTTAGAACACAGAGCTTTAGATTTGTGGTGAAAGTAAAGCAAGGATCTTGAAGCACATCATGATGAACAAGCTATCTTGATAATTAAGTTTTTTTCATTTTTTCAATTTTATGTCTGTGAACAAATATTTCCTGGAACAAGCAGCTACATTCCTCTCATTTATTTTAAGCTGTGTTAGCCTATGGACAAGTAAATATGTCTCATCTCAATAGTGTTTAGTACACGGACAGGACATTACCTACTTGGTTTAATTTTTTTTTTTTTTTTCAGTGCAGGAAATTTTCCAAACAGGGAAATATATGGATAGCAGTTCTAATATGGAAGCTTGCATGATGTGTTGAAGAACAACCAGCTTGCCATTTTGGCTAGAGTAAGTGAGTCAGGAAGAGTGAGAGAAAATGGAATCACAGAGGGAGTGGGGAGTCAAGCCACGTAACATCTTACAGAGCCTATCAAAAGTCTGAATGGTATTCTAATTGTATTGTAGGCACTTGATGGTTTTGAGCTGATGGGGAACATGATCACTGTTAGGAGTATGCACATGTCCACTACAGAGTTTTACACAGAATCAAAAACAATATAAAGTCACATCATGTGACCAAAAGTGTATGAGTTTTACTCAAAACCCTACTTATGTCACGTATACATACAGCAAATGATAAATAATATAAAGCAAAGTATAATGGGATTATTATTGTTTCTGACACCTTCTCATTAAGATATAGGTAAATATATCTATAAGATAAATTCTTATCTGTATATAAAAATATTTGGATCTTTCAAAATTTTTTTCTAATTCTTTTCTTATTATAGTTTGAGACAGCAGGCTCCTCACATCTTTGTGAAGCTATTTCTGTAAAGAGTTTTCTATCTCTTTGTCTGCACTTTGTCAAAGTTTTTTTTATTAACCATGCATTTCATCAATATTGTTTTATATAGGATCAACCATTTTGGTCTTTGAGAGCTATTAAGCATATTTATGAATCTTAAGAAGTTATGGCTACATCAATGTAAACTGTGCAACTAGGGCCATTTGCTATAACTTTCTATAAATAGCAATGGATGGTTTGTTCCCCTCTGCATCTTAGTAATGGATTATTTCATAGCTGAACATAGCCATAGTGTTTTCAGAAAACAACATGACAGGTGAGTGCCACCTCAAAGACCTATTCCTTTTCAGGAAAACAGCAACCAAACTGCTTAGGAAAACCCAAAAGGCCCCTATGCCTTCAGTGAGTTTTAAATTTAAATAAGTGAGGAAAACAAACTCAAGCTGAATTTCAGGACAAAAAGTGGTAATAATGTAAAGAAAGACAAAGAAGGAAACAGATTTCATAAGAATTCATCCTCTCTGTCATAGAAATAGGGCCTTAACACTTTGGTAGAATTTCATCAAATACAGACTGAAGATGAAGTAACAATTTCTGACTGAGGAAAAAATATGAAAAATGGAAGAAAGATAGGCAAAATGTTCACTATGTTAAAATATCACTGGGGAATAGAAAACGAAGGAATGGAACATTTGACTAGAAATATAAGTGGGTCAAAGGCAGATCATGGAAGTTTTCAGATGCCTCGTGACAATGTTTCTTTAAACATTAGCGAGATATTGAAAGTGTGGGGTTATTCAATGGGATGTTATCTGGTATCTAATAACACTGATGAATGTTCACAACATAATATATTATATAGAATTGAAGATAGAATTCTGGCTAATGTCTGACTTTACCAGAAATATGCTTGTCCATAGGCTGCTATGACTCTAAATAGCATTCATGTATGTATAGATGTATATATGCATGGATGTATTGTGTATATATTAAGATAAATCTATTAATTTTTATTTCTTGAAAATTTTTAACATTTATAGAGATTGAACAATGTTAGATACCCCTGATGTAACTGAAAATTACTATATGATTTTTTATATACCTTTAATAAGGAAATTGATTATATCAATGTGTTTTCTTATATGGAACTACACTTTGTTTCCTGGAATAAACTTCATTTAGTCATTTAGTCATAGCGCTCTGGTTTTTTCTTTTCTTTTTTTTTCTATGCTCTTGGCATGTCTGCAAACATTTATATATGATTTTCATCAATATTCACAATAAAGTTTGTAGCTTTCTTTCATGGTGCAATCTTTTATATTTTAGGATCAATATGTAGTAGCTTCATAAAACAAATATAGAAGTTTTATTCTATTTCTATGTTCTGGATGATTTAGGTAGCTTTAACACTATCTTATTCTGAAAGATTTGGTATAATTCTGTGAAGTTTTCTGAGTCTGATGATTTCTGTTGGGATTGCATTTTTTTAAAACTTGAATTCTATTACAGTATTATGTTTATTTAGATTTGTTATTTATTTGCCCGTTGTCTTCTTTTGTATAACATTTGGCCTGTTTAGATTTTCTATCACTACTGAAATAAATTTTGGATGGTTTCACCATTTTTTAAAAATTACTGTTTAGTTAGATTGTAAAAGTAAATTTATAATATTATAATTTCTTCTTTTTGATTACTATTCCCTCTTGGCAATCTCAAGTTTCTATCTTGTAGTTTATTTTCTTTTCCTTTTTCTTTTTTGTTTTACACTTGAAGTTGTGAGACATATGTACAGAACGTGCAGATTTGCTACATAGGTATACACGTTCCATAGTGGTTTGCTGCACCCATCAAGCCATCATCTACATTAGATATTTCTCCTAATGCTATTCCTCCCCTATCTCCCAATCCCCCAACAGGCCCTGGTTTGTGATGTTCCCCTCCCCGTGTCCTCATTGTTTAACTCCCACTTATGAGTGAGAACATGTGGTGTTTGGTTTTCTGTTATGTTGGCTGAGAATGATGGTTTCCAGCTTCATCCATGTCTCTGCAAAGGACATGAACTCATCCTTTTTTATGGCTGCATAGTATTCCATGGCATATATGTGCCATATTTTCTAACCAGCTAGCATCATGATGACAGGATCAAATTCACACATAATGATATTAATCTTAAATGTAAACAGGCTAAATTAAAAGACACAGATTGGCACATTGTGTAGAGTCAAAACCCACTGGTGTGCTGTATTCAGGAGACCCATCTCATGTGCAAAGGCACACTTAGACTCAAAAAACAGGATGGAGAAATGTTTACCAAGCAAATGGAAAGCAAAAAAAAAAAAAAAAAAAAAAAAAAGCAGGAGTTGCAATTCTAGTCTCTGATAAAACAGACCTCAAACCAACAAAAATCAAAAAACACAAAGAAAAGCATTAACATAGTGGTAAAGGGATCAATGCAACAGGAAGAGCTAATTATTTTCTTTTTTGAATTTGCTAGTGACTTGTTGAGTTTGCAGATTGAAAATTAATTGATTTTTGGATTTATATTAGGTTGTCAGGCAAATTACAGATTGCCCAGTTAAATTTGAATTTCAAAAAATAAACACTGAAAAACAACATGTAATTCTTACAACATATAATTTTTTAGTATAACTTTGTTCCAAATATTACATGGAGCAAACCTATACTAAAATTACCTGTTGCTTATCTGAAATTCAAATTTAAATGGACATTCTCTATTTTAATTTCCAAAATATATCAATACTATTTATTTGTTCGAAACTTTCTTTACTTTTTATTTTTTTTATGTTTTTATATGTTTTTATCTTTCGTTTAATTCCCTTGTTTCTGTTCTCTGGGTTTTTCTATTATATTATTTCCTTTTTTGTTTTGGAGATAGGTATTTCATAATGGTATTTTATTTCTTTTAATAGAAGTACTTATGTAGATAAAAGCTCTTTAGTATATCATGTTTTCATTACCACTAAATTTAAGAAAATACCACATCATATTTTAAAATTTCCTTTTGGCCCAAGTTTTAAAACTACATTTAAAAAATACCTTTAACTTTGTTATTTAACTTTTAACTTTGTTATTAATTTATAATTTTAATGCATGGTGATAAAAATGCTGTTTGGACTATTTATATGATGTTACATTTATTGAATGTTTCCTTGTCATCTAATTTTTATCAACTTACTCTAAATGTATGAGGTATATTTTTAGTAGAGATGGGGTTTCACTGTGTTAACCAGGATGGTCTTGATCTCCTGACCTTGTGATCCGCCCATCTCGGCCTCCCAAAGTGCTGGGATTACAGGCATGAGCCATCTTTCTTATCAATTATGGTTCTTTTAATTTTTACTGGTTTATTTTTTATATTTTATATTACTTCATTGAGAAGTTTTAATAAAGTTTCTTATTACTGTATTTCTATTTGTCTTGAATCTGCTGCACTTCTGTTTTATGAAAGTTACTGCTTTATTACTGTGTGCATACATATTAGTGCTGTCATGTAATATGACAGCATAACTTTTCTGTTTAAATCCTTTTGGTGTGAATTCTATTTAGTCAAATAGAAAGATTGTGACTTCTGCTTTTTAAAGTTAATGTTTGTATTTGTCTGTTATGCCTTTGTTGATCCTTTCATTTTGAACTTTTTTTTTAACGCGCTGGTTAAGGACATATATTGATATGTTTGATCTCAATTCTGTATTATTTTTCTATTTAGTATTAATAGTCTAGTCTTTCACAATGTATTTTATTTTCCTTTAGGTCATTTTTTTTTGTTATTTAGAAAGTTTTAAAATGTTCTGTGTATATTATGTATATACATTTGTTATAAATATACAAATTACTATTACACATTATATTTCTGAATTATTTAAGTAAGTTACAGACATGCCCATTTGCTATATGATCAATCAATATATATATTTACTAAAATGAGTATTTTCTTT
The DNA here is from genome assembly GCF_001698545.2 of Rhinopithecus bieti. Classification (NCBI taxonomy): domain Eukaryota; kingdom Metazoa; phylum Chordata; class Mammalia; order Primates; family Cercopithecidae; genus Rhinopithecus; species Rhinopithecus bieti. Next base: position 1,208,971 of record NW_016805390.1, read on the forward strand.
TATATAACCACAGTAAAATTTCTTCCATCAGAAAATTAACTTATAAAATAATACTGTTACTAAATATTGATCATAACTAAACATGGCCAATTGTCACAATAATAATCATGTCATAAATGACATTCAAAGTATATTTATAGTATACTAGTTTTTGTAAGTACAAAAGAAAATTTAGAAACATCCAGTGTATCTTCTCATTTGTACAAGAAACACAGAAAGGATTAATTAAAGAAAATAATGAAGTTGGTTTAGATGCAAAGAGTAGAAAGGAATGGTATTGAAAGCATGGGATGATGGAAATAGGGTAGAAGGGAAGATAGGATGATGGTAACAGGAAGATAAAGAAGGATAATTTTTAATGTGTAACTTTCTATATATGTTTCATTTTTAGAACCATGGTAATATTTCACATATTCAAAAACAATCAACATCAACAATGATAGGTTAGATAGAACAAAATTAAGAACAAACAAAGCAAATGAAACTAAGTGTAAGGAGGAAGAAATAACCTAAATAACTTGAAAATAATGGTTTGACTGTACACATCCTAAGGGTTATGAAGCATTTTCAGAAATACTCTATGCATATTCTGAAACTGGGAAAATGAGTAAATGTATTGTTGATAATGAGAGTCAGGATTCACATCTGTAGAGTAGTGAGTTATAAATGTAGAAAGAGGGAAGGCTAGAACAAAAGTTATTACACTTAACTGTAAATGGAGGTACAATTATGAATTCATTTAATTAATGTAAATATATAGGTAGAAACATATATGGATATATTTATATACACACATAAAGTCACACACACCTATTTACATTTCAAGGTATGGATATGTAATTACGCATGTTCACATATATGTACACATGTATCTGTATAAACATACATGCATATATGATGAGAATAATGAGTATTTAGAAATTATTGCTGTATATTTTCAATTTTCTAAGCCTCAGTCTATCTTAAATTAGAATGCTTAAATGTATTATATTTCCATTGCCATTATCTCAAAATTGTTCCAAAATGTTTTTTTTTAAATGCAGAATCTTAAGCTAATTTGAAACACGATTCCTTATTTCTCAATATTTTGCCTCTTGAGGTATTTTCTGTGATGAAGCATTTCCAGCGTTTTCTCATATTCGTGTTATTTTTCTTTACACATTTGGTGAGCTCAAGTAAAATGAGTGATTGAGGTTATAAAATTACCACCTTGTCACAATAATTTTTTTTTTTTTTTTTTTTTTTTTGAGACGGAGTCTCGCTCTGTCACCCAGGCTGGAGTGCAGTGGCCGGATCTCAGCTCACTGCAAGCTCCGCCTCCCGGGTTCACGCCATTCTCCTGCCTCAGCCTCCTGAGTAGCTGGGACTACAGGCACCCGCCACCACACCCGGCTAATTTTTTTGTATTTTTAGTAGAGACGGGTTTTCACCGTGTTAGCCAGGATGGTCTCAATCTCCTGACCTCGTGATCCGCCCGTCTCGGCCTCCCAAAGTGCTGGGATTACAGGCTTGAGCCACCGCGCCCGGCC
>NW_016805390.1:1212513-1270286 GCF_001698545.2 Rhinopithecus bieti
TCTGTCACAATAATTTTTACCTACTTATCAATAGAATTACCATTAGCATCTTCTGCTACATTTTTGCTGTACAATTTACTCATTAAATTTGATCCATGTCATATTTGTGACCATTAAAGTGAAGTATACTTTCTGTCATTCAGTGAAGATATGACATTAGAGCCCTAATATCTTTCCAAGTCGGTTACCACAAAAGTGACAATACTAAAGATGTGTTTTGAATGGATAGTGCATTTGTCTTTCTGATACAGTTCTCCACACTTCATAAATATTTACAGTCTCTGTTGTTTGTCACGAGAAATTATGGTACTCATCCAAGGGTTTCATTTATTTTAAATGACAATAATTGTACAGTTTTGTATTCTTCCCTGCATTTATGAAAGTTTATAAGTAGAAATATTAATGCAAGGCTGTATTAAAGCTGGCTCATATTGGCTCTAAATAGTTGATTTAGTATAACTATTCAAACCCTACATTCAGTGATTTCACACTGATAGCTTAAAATAATGGTAGTGTGCAGATCTACAATATGGAAACTGGTGAATGAAAGCAATCAGCCATCTCTTCTCCCCAGAATCAAGGTGGTGGTTACTAAATTTATCATCACTCCACTCCTTTAATGTTCTCTGGGAACATGGGACATTCTACATTGATAGAACTTTAATTGGAGATTTGGAAATATTGAATAAGAACTAGTTGAATGTGGGTACTAGAGGGTAATGGGTGGATAAACACATGCTTAGAATCCACATACATGAAGGACAAAGACAAACGCATGCCATACAGAAAGAAGTGAAAAATGCTATGGTAAAAGTATGACTCACAAAATTATACAAAATTAAGGTGCAGGCTGAAGAAATATTATTGTAACCATGTAAGAATTATGGACTTTGGATAAGGACAAGAATTTGGATAAATTCTTGAAAGATGAATAATGTCATAAGCATTTAATCATGTCTATTCAGTTGTTAATGGATTAGATAAGAGACATCAATTAAAGATGTCATTGGGGCCATGGAATATCAAGCAGCAGGAACTGCCTACACTAGCTAATGGGCAACACACAATTGTGACCCCTGAAAGAGGGAAAATAATGAGATGAGCCCTTTGATCACTCTGGCTGTCTGTCTCAAACCAGTTTTTAGAATGTGAGTCTGGGAAAGGAACCCAGTCAAAACTTGGCATTCTCACTTGGTTGAAAAGGCAGGAGTTCAGGGTTAGAACAGACTTAGCTATCCAGAATTTGTGGCTCATATTTGCAGCAAGGTAGGAGCAGAAAAGGAGGTCTAAAAATCTTCTTATATGAAATCATTTTATCTCTTTAGTTGAATAATATTTTAAAAGCTTGAAATTAAAACCCATGTTGTTCAGCTAGGAACAAATCATTAGGAAAGAACCAATCAGTATCAAAAAGCTACAAACAAAATATACAGTCTCCATAGCTCATAACAAAAATGAGGAATATTTATCTTTCTAATCTCCATTTTGAAGAGGGTTCTTTGAATACACAGGACAATCAGTAAATAGCTCAGGAATGATCCACTTGGACATGAGAATAAACTAAATCTAAAGTAAAGCCTACTCTAAATATGTCCTAAAATCTTGAAAACAAGGCTTATGACATTGTTTGTTCAAAATTAATTTAACTGTCTGTTAAACTCTAACACTCTTCTAAAAATACAAAAATTCTAGAATTTATCAGTATAAACTTCACAATACTTGGCATCCAAATTAAAGTAGTAGACACATGAATATACAAAACAAAAGACCTAAAACAAAAAGATAACTTAGTCAAAAGATAGAGACTCTAAAGAAAAAGAGATGATAAAATTGGCAGATAAGTTTAAAGTTACTGTAAATATGTTTCATAAGTTCAATTATGTAAAAGATAACATGATCATAATGAGCAAAGTAATGAAAGACAGGAAAAAGAAACAAATAGGATTTCTAGAACTAAGATGAAATTTTTCTGGAATTGAAAACCACAACCTTAAGTGAATATTTTATAAATTGAGATAAACAGTATTCTAGGTATTGAAGAAGATCGCTGAACCTGTAAATAAAACAATAGAAACAATTTTTAAAATCATGCTAAAGTAGAAAAGACTAAAAAGCAAATACGAACAAATCCCTATTGATTAGATGAAAAATATCAACCTGTTTTACACACATGCAATTGGAAATCCAGAAGAAATAAAGAGGACTGGGGGGAAAAACATTTGAAGAAGGAATAAGAATTTTCCAAATTTGTTAATCGGTAAAGCCATGGAGGCAATTATCTCCATGAACAAGAAAGTGAATAAGTACAAATAAAACCACGACAAGGCATATAATAATCAAATTGTTGAAAGCCAGTGATAAAGAAAAATAACATAAAGAGTTCAATAAGATTAGACATGTTAGTTACAAAGAAATAGATTTAAGACCCTCTAGAAGCTATACATGCCAGAAGACAATGGAATGGTATTTCTAAAACATTAGAGAAAATCTGTCTACGTAGAATTCTGTACCCTAGAAAAACATCTTTCTAAATGGAGTATAAGGTAGAGACTTTTTAACATTATAAAACAAAATAATATAATTTCCCCAGTGAAAGTATATTATAAAAAAATGTTAAGGGAAACATTTTAGATTAAAAAATACAAGATATAAATTTAGATTTATAAAATGAAGAGTACTGGAAATACAAATGTGGGGTGAGTACAAGTTAATTTTATTCTCATTTTGTAAAGTAAAAGATTAAATATTTAAAACAAAATTACTAAAATATATTTTGAGTTTTATAACGTAGTAGCAAAACTAGGATAACCAGTACAAAATGGGGAAAAAATAAAATTAACTCTTGTTAGCTTAATATATTATATGTAAATTAGTATAACAATTGTTAAAGATATATTTGATAAGTCAAAAATACATATGACAAATCACACAGTAATCACTATGTATTCCTTAAAAGGTATATCTAATAAGCCAATATGGAATATCATCAGAAATTCTAAAAATATTTTTAATCCCAAGTAAGGAAGAAAAATTAATAGGAGTATAGAAGACTTGATGCCATCAACCTACTTGATGAAATTTACATTTGTAAATACTACAACTGAAAACAGGAGAATAAACATTGCTCAGTTATCCATGGACTTTTGATGGAATATATCACATGTTATGCACTAAAATAAGCCTCAATAATTTTATAAGGATTAAAAACAAAGAATATATGCTTTATATATATATATATATATAAATAAGTGTTAATATGTATAAATAAGCAATTATAGACAAATATCTAAAATATTCCAAATATACATAGCTTGTGTAATATTTTTTGTAAGTATAGGAAACCACAAGGTAAATTAGTGAGCATTTTATGATAAATGGAAAATGAAAACATGATACATAAAAGTGGCCAGGTGCCATGGCTTCTGCCTCTAATCCCAGGACTTTTAGAAAGCTGATGGCGGGTGGCAGCAGGGGGTTGGGTGTGGATCACTTGAGGTCAGGAGTTCGAGACCAGCCTGGCCAACATGGTGAAACCTCATCTCTACTAAAAATACAAACGTTAACTGGGCGTGGTGGTGCACGCTTGTAATTCCAGCTACCCGGGAGGCTGAGACAGGAGAATTGCTTGACCTTAGGAGGGAGGTTGCAGTGAGCCATGGTTGCACCACTTCACTCCAGCCTAGGTTGACACAGCTAGACTCAGTCTCAAAACAACAAGAACAACAACAACAAAACATTATATATTATATAAATTTCCTTGAAGAAAACCATTAAACTTAATGTTAGTGAAATGAGTGAAATATTAACAATACAGGAGAAATTCAATTTATGAAATACCAGGCAAGCGATAGAGAAAATCAATGGAAAATAACTCAGTGTTTCAGAATACTATTAAAGTTGATAAACGTCTAGCTAGCCTGAAAAAGAGAATGAGAAGGAATAAATAATCAATGTCAGGGATGAGAGCGGGTTCAATACTACAGATGAAATAGATATCAAATGTATAATTAGGATCATGTTTTACAAATCTTCATCACAGACAAGTGGTATACCTACACAAAAGGGACAAATTATTTGAATGCAAACATTAGCCAAATTGGCTGAAGAAATAAAAANAAAAAAAAACAGAATATCCCAATATCATTTTAAATAAGTCGTCTTTAAAATTTAAAACCTTCTTATTTTAGACCCCTCATTTTAAATGCAATCTCCAATCAAATCCAGTCTCCAAAACTGCTGCTTGTGATTCTTTCCTCATCCCCTCACTGTATGACCAGATATTTTTGTCCCTGATTTTCTATTTAACAGTTTCCTCCTTCCCAATATCATTGATAATTCTTTCCTCTCTACGTAATCTTTTTTTTTTTTTTTTGAGACGGAATCTCGCTTTGTAGCTCAGGCTGGAGTGCAGTGGCGTGATCTCGGCTCACTGCAAGCTCTGCCTCCCGGGTTCACGCCATTCTCCTGCCTCAGCCTCCCGAGGAGCTGGGACTACAGGTGCCCGCCACCTCGCCCGGCTAATTTTTGTATTTGTAGTAGAGACGGGGTTTCACCATGTTAGCCAGGATGGTCTCGATTTCCTGACCTCATGATCCGCCTGCCTCGGCTTCCCAAAGTGCTGGGATTACAGGCGTGAGTCACCGTGCCAGGCCCTCTACTTAATCTTTAAATGATTATCTCCTTCAGCACTCTACCCCAATTCCTCATCTGCTCACAAACTTCCGTTATAATCTATAAACCAGTGGTTTAAAATATACACTTGCACTTCATACTTCTATCATGACATCCCAAACTATACACACAGCTGCCTAGCCTATTTAATATATTTTTATAGATGAATGGAGACAATTTAATCTCCGTATTCCAAAACTGAGTTCCACATATTGCCCCCACCTGCTTCTTCAATTATGCTAAATACTTCAATGGAAAGTATAAATATTTCATTCAACTTGATGTTGCTGTTTTATAATCTGATAAAAAGAATGCTTATGCTTTCTGAAGAAGACAATAGTTTGATTCTTTTAGTGGAAGTGAGAAGAAAAATTTGAACACAAACTATAGGTTTTATACGTTCTTTACACACATTTATGCTCAAATTATAGAGTATTTTTGTATTCCCCACACAACCTTCATTTCATACAAGAGTGTGAATATTTGTTGATAAAAAAAGTTATTTTTCTCTAGAAGTGGCATTTTTCACTCAGAAGACAGATGCCTGTGCCTTAGAACTAAAACTATGCAAGGTCAATCAAGACTTGCTTATGAGATGGTGAAGACCAATTACAAAAATCATTTGTCATTTTTTTATATGAATATTTAGGTTTTTCCTCAGGGATGTAAATGAGTAGACATTACTCATTTCCCTCCATTCATACATGAGCTATTTTACCAGAAATCTGTTATAGCCTTCATAGGAACATCTATAAGACCCTATCTGTTCCTGCGAGAAGCCAAAAGGACTATGTAGTTGTACTAGGGCTGAGTATTTTGTCTTGCCCCATTAAATAGGATGTTATTTGTAGGTACATCAATGCCCTATATCAGTTTAAGAAAGTTTACTTTTATTTCTAGTCTAATGAGAGGTTTTCTTTTATCTTTAATGAATTAGAGTAGAATGTTTAGTTTAGTTGTATGTGTGCATGATAGGGTTTGGCTCTACGCTCCCACCTAAATCCCATGTTAAATTGTAATCCCCAGTGTTGAGGGTTGGGCCTGGTGGGAGGTAACTGAATCATGGGGGTGGTTTCTAATGATTTAACACCATCTCCATAGTGCTCTCTTGTGACAGAGTTCTCATAAGATCTGGTTGTTTAAAAGTGTATGGCACCTTCCCTGTGGCTTTATTCCTCCTGCTCCAGCCATCATGCAGATGTACCTGCTTCCCCTTCACCTTCTGCCATGATTGTAAGTTTCCTGAGGCCTCCCCAGCTGTGCTTCCTGTACAGCCTATGGAACTCTGAGGCAGTTAAACCTCTTCTCTTTATAAATTACTCAGTCTCAGGTAGTTCTTTATAGCAATGTGAGAATAGACTAATACTGTGTGTGTGTGTGTGTGTTCATTTGGTTATAGGACCCTGAAAATGCTGGCTTCATAAAACAGGATTTGAAGTGTTTCATCCTCCTTTATTTTCCAGAAAAAAAAGTTGAATAGAAGTGGCATTGTTTAAAAAACTTGGAAATTGTATAAAATATATTTATACTTTGCATTGAACTGTTTAGCATAATTGAAGAAGCAAGAGGGGGCAAGATGTGGAACTCAGTTTTGGACGTACTGAGATTAAATTGTCTGCATTCATTTATGAAAATATATTAAAATAGGCAGCTGTGTGAATGGTGTGGCATGTCATGATAGAAGTATGAGGTGCAAGTATATATTTTAAACCACTGGCTTATAGATTATAATGGAAGTTTGTGAGTGGGTGAGGAATTGGGGTAGAGTGCTGAAGGAGATAATCATTTAGCGATTAAGTAAAGAGGAAATAATGAGATTGGGAAGGAGGAATCTGTTAAATAGAAAACCAGGGACAAACATGTCTGGGGTGAGGGGATGAGGGAAGAATCACAAGCATCAAATTCTGCCTTAGATTTCAAGCAAGATTAAAAATGAAAAGCAATATGAATACTAATGATGGCATTCCAAAAGCAATTCAGAGTGCAGAAATAGATTGTAGTAGATTGAGAAATGATTAGAGGCCTCATCTGCCTAATTTCAAAATCAATATTTTTAATTTCTCAAGGTGTGCTACATATTTGCCACCAAAATGAGATAAGTATATTTACTATTTCTTCATTTAAAAATATGAATGAATAATATATATTTATGGTTGTTGACTATGTTAAATTTCCTAAGCTATTTTCCCACTAAACAAGTTCTTCATATGAAGATTAAAACGATGGCCCAGGTGGGGCGCGGTGGCTCATGCTTGTAATCCCAGCACTTTGGGAGGCCAAGGCATGTGGATCACATGGTCAAGAGATCAAGACCATCCTGGCCAACATGGTGAAACCCTGTTTCTACTAAATATACAAAAAAAAAAAAAAATTAGCTGGACATGGCGGCATGACCCTGTAGTCCCAGGTACTCGGGAAGCTGAGGCAGGAGAATCACTTCAACCCGGGAGGCAGAGGTTGCAGTGAGCTGAGATTGTGCCACTGCACTCCAGCCTGGTGACAGAGTGAGACTCTGTCTCAAAAAATAAAAAAATAAAAAAAAGGCCAAATATGATTATATGCAGTTGCTTAGACAATTATTCCAACAAAACTAGACAGTTAAGAAGTATTAAATGAAACAAACACCAGTGGGGACAAAACAGTGATCTGGGGTACTTAGTAGCAGGTGATTCATTATTTTTAGATATTTTCTTCCAAGCATATTTATAGTACAATATTACAATTATCAGGATAGGTGACCTGCTATGACAATAATCCTAAATCTCAGTGTCTTCATATAATATGGTTTATTACTCTCTCACTTTACAATTATACTAGTTGATCATGGGTGAGAAAGACCATTATTCTTCAGTAACTCTGTCATCCTGTTATCATCTAGGTCTGGTTCCACATGGCATATAAGCGAAGAGAGTGAAAGATCACGTATGTGAGTTTATGGCCAAAACAATAAAGGACATAACATCACTTCCACTTCTGTTTGATTGGATAAAACTCTATCACTTTCCTCAACTTAACTGCAAGTGATGATTGAGACAGGTAGTCCTCAGGCAAGAGAAACAGATCACAGTTAATACTTAGAAGAATCTGATTCAGAATGCCTGAGTTACTCGTAACTATCGGCTTTACATACACTATACAGTAATAATCAGAAAAGGAGCTTCAGATGAAGTCAATTAGTGAATTTCTTCTTCTTTCCACCTCTTCTTTACCACCTCTCTTCTTCTCCACTCTTACACCTCTGGAATAAGGCTCTGTCATCTCTCTGGTGTGTATTGTATTATTCTTTTTTGTTTTCCTCTTTCTTACTTGTGCCCTCTAGGCTGATTATTCTTCACACAGAAGCCAATGCCATGGTTCTAAAATAACATTTTAAAAAAGTCATCAGGGTACTGTTCTACCGAAAATTCTCCAGTGGCTATCTATTCTATTCAGAGGCTCTCTGTGATCTGGATTTTCTTTACTCCTTTGACATTGTGTCCCCTTCTGTCATTCAGCATCAGCCACAATATTCTTCTTGCTTTCCCTAGACAAGTAAGCTCTAAAAGCAAGCCTTTTGCACTTGCTGCTTTCTCTACCTGGAATACTATTTGCCCAAATGGTTGCATAGCTTGTTCCTTCATTCCTTTCAATTATGCCTAAAAATTAATCAATAAAATATTTCTTGATAATACTTTATGAAATAGCTCCCCTGTGTACATATCTCTAGTAATTGCCTTCCCAAATAACACATAGATTTATTTTACTCAATAGCACGTATCACTATCTGAAGTACTGTTTATTTTCTTCTTCTTCCATTACTGCCTATTTACAACTGATATCATGCAGTCTCCATGACAGCAGGCACCTTGTCAATTTTGCTCAAATTTCCTATCTCCAAGATCTAAAATATTTGCACACAATTGACCTTCAAATTGTGTGCTGAGTGAGTAACGTCGATGTAAATATGTGTCAATAGTATTTTAAAAATATAAATTTTATTTATTTTGGTGATGAATAGTTTAAAAGTATTTATATTGGCAGCAAAAGCCAAAATTGACAAATGGGATCTAATTAAACTAAAGAGCTTCTGCACAGCAAAAGAAATACCATCAGAGTGAACAGGCAACCTACAGAATGGGAGAAATTTTTGCAAAACCCTACTCATCTGACAAAGGGCTTAATCCAGAATCTACAAAGGAACATCAAACCAAATATACAAGAAAGATAAACAAACAACCCATCAAAAAGGTTGAGGAAAGGATATGAACAGACATTTCTCAAAAGAAGACATTCATACCAGCCAACAGACCACATGAAAAAACGCTCATCATCACTCGCCATCAGAGAAATGCAAATCAAAACCACAATGAGATTTTACCATCTCACACCAGTAGAATGGCAATCATTGTAAAAAGTCAGGAAACAACAGTGTTGGAGAGGATGTGGAGAAATAGGAACACTTTTACACTGTGGTGGGATTGTAAACTAGTTCAACCATTATGGAAAAAACAGTATGGCAATTCCTTTCAAAGGATCTAGAACTAAATGTCCATATGACCCAAGCCATCCCACTACTGGGTATATACCCAAAGGATTATAAATTATTCTACTACAAAGACACATGCACACGTTATGTTTATTGCGGCACTATTCACATATAGCAAAGACTTGTTTAACAACCCAAAATGTGCCATCTGTGAACGACTGGATTAGAAGAAAATGTGGGCACATATACACCATTGGAATACTATTGGCAGCCATAAAAAAAGGATGGAGTTTGCGTCCTTTGTAGGGACATGGGATGGCAGCTGGAAACATCATTCTAGCAGAACTGTCACAAGAACAGAAAACCCAAACACCGCACGTTCTCACTGCAATAGGTGGGAACTGAACAATGAGATCACTTTGACTCGCGGGAAGGGGAACATCACACCACTGGCTATCATGGGGACGGGGGAGGGGGAGAGGGATGCATTGGGGAGTTATACATGATATAAATGATGGAATTGATGGGTGCTGACGAGGTTGATGGGTGCAAGCACACCGACATGGCATAATATACATATGTAAACAAACCTGGCACGTTATGCACATGTACCCTAGAAACTTCAAACAGTAAATAAAAAAAATTTAAAAATAAAAATAAAAATAACAAAATAAAAAAATAAAAGTATTTATATATATAAAAAGTAGTTGCTGTCAACATATATATAATTTGTTTCTTATTTATCTCTCAATGTCATCATATAAAGATATTTTCTTTAAATGTGCCTTTAATATGGTTTTTAAATTCATATTACTGAACATTTCTCTATAAATAGATTAGTTATTATAGATATAAGATTGAAGAACTGCTTTGTGTATAAACACTTATGTATTTGTCTTAGTCCATTTTGTGATGATATGATAGAATAAAATATACTTGGTAATTTACCAAAAAAAGAGATAAAATATTTATTTCTTATATTTCTGGAGGCTGGGAAGTCCAAGGTTGAGGGGCCTGAATCTGGTAAGGGTCTTCTTACTAAGTCATCCTGTGGCTGAAGGTAAAAAGCCAAGAGAGTCCACGAAAGTGAGAAAGGGGCCTCATCCTTTTATCAGAAAACTACTCCTGCAGTAACTAACCCACTCCCAAGATAATGGCATTAATTCATTCATGAGGGCTCTGGCCTCACGAAGAAATTACCTCTTAAAAACCTCCCCTTTCAACATTGTTGCATTGGGGATTAAGTTTCCAACACATGAACTTTGCCAGACACATTCAGACCATAGCAGTATTTAACATTGATCACTTACAGTAGCTTCCTCCTGTAACTGGATTTGTATTGGCAAAGGGCAAAGACAGTTTTAAGTATTTTGATAAATGTTGATAAATTCCTTTCTAGAAAGGCTTTACCTACTTATACTCTCAACAAATGCTTACTATCATTTTAAATTGTTTGCTAATGTTATCAGTGAAATTACATAACACCTTATAGTATAGCATTTTATAGTTCATTAATTCATTTAACAAACTCTCATTGATTATACATTTAAACATAAGTTCCCTGTGCTTGAAACGTGTTGATATGTTTATTTGTATTTTTGATTAGTATAAACAATATTGGGACATAAGTTGAAAATATTGGACAGTCACTGCCCATTGTCATTACCATTTAGACTTGTAATTACATTATTTATAACAAAGCCTGACTCTGGACAGATCCACAATAAATGAATAACCTGCTTAGGAATGTTTTAATTAGCTTTCAGTGCATCTGATTTGCAGTACTGGTGGTGAAAATGAGCGCAAAAGAACAGAGTGGAGAAAATATACACAGGTCTTCAGTAGGTAAGAATAATGTTTATTTCCAGCTCTGCCACCTACTTGTGTGATTTGAACAAGGAATTTGCCACTTTGAGCATTAGACTCCTTGTCTATGATGTAATAATTTTGAGCAACTATCTTTCTGAAGACTGTTTGAGAAATAATTTGCCATAAAATTTAACTGAGTGTGCAGTAGCCTCTTTGAGCACTTAGTAGGCACTTATCAAATTTTGGTTTAGATCCTACCTTCTTCAACGTTTTGACTAACCTCAGAACTCAAATTTCCAATTGATTTTAATTTAGTTCTACCTTAAAAGCATATTATTACAAAAGGCATGCTCATTACAGCCAAACAGCCAACAGTACAGTTCTGCAGGAGACACTAAGAAGAGCCACAGGAGACAAGTCTTTCTAGGTTATAATATATACTAAAATAAATAAAAAACATTTTACAGAAAATATGTAAAATAAATATCTGAATGACTTTATCAGAGAAGAATGTACTAATCTGCTTTGGAAAAGCAATTCTTTATTGGATATGCTATTTTTTTTTTCCCCAGTGCAGCATCTTCTTCCCTAGCAAAGGTACACAAAGAGCATGCCAGTTTAATACTCTGGAAAAGACTGTCAGTTCCTCCTGAGTTCAGCTCATGCATCTTAATGCAGCATCGGGTTTCCTGTAGACGACCACATTTCAGGCCCTTTGACAAAACTCATATAAAAAAAGACGTGATGTTCAAGAAACGGAGGTGGCTTGAATAATTTAACAGCTACATATAGCCCTATGAAATATTAAAGGCGCAATAGAGTACAATGGGGAGTTTTACAGAGATTGTAGCATGGCATGTCTCCTTCTGGCACAGTCGGCTCCTTGGCGCTAGTGATAGCTGATGTGTTATGATGGTGAAGTAATAATTACAATGAAGCTAATAAGTACCTTAATAGAAGCTAAACCAGCTTACTGATATTCAGGCCTTTAAAAAAATAAAACAGCTCAAATAACTTAAATATGATTTGGAGCATTTAGCTGACGTTAAAAATCATTTTCTAGAACATCCCATCTTTGCTACTTTAAAATACATTTGTTATGGATAAGAACTGTTCAGTCAGCTATTTATTTCTTTCAAAAATATGATAGGTTTTATAATCGCTTTCCAAAGTGAAAGGTAAAAAGACAGATGCAAAGTCTCTTAGGTTGTGCTTACATGATTAGAAGAATCAATGTTTATAATTCCTCATATGGTAAATACACATACCCAATGTCACATTGTAATAGGGAAAATCTCAACCAGAGGCACAGATTTTACTGCCAATATCCATATAAGTCAGGGAGACCCAAACAAGGGCATGCATTTTGTTTCATTGCAAATCTTTGTTTTAGACACCTATAACATTCGTAAACCTTTTCTTTGTTTCTAAAATATATTTTTTCTTTTCTTTTACTTCATTTGATATCCTAATATGCTTATGAAAAAAACTGTAATTAGCTAGAGCTATATTTTACCCACTTTCATTGAAGGACATGTTTGAAATACTTTGCCTAAAAGAAAGTACTGCACTATTTTGCTACTACTTCTAAGAGGTCTCTTGCTTTTGCATTTTCTAATACTGTGCACTGAGTTCTCATTTTGAAGAAATGCCTAAAGATGAGGAAAACTGACAAGGGGCTTATTTTCCTATGAGAGTTATGATTCTGATCTCATTCTCAGATGAATACTTTAAATAAGTTGATCAGTGATGTTGAGATCTCACTGAATACTCCAGATGTGTTTTATACACTTTCAGTTCTCAGGAAAATTCACAGTGTATCTAAGACTATCTATGGCTCATTTAGGAAAGCCAATGGGTCCACAAAATAAAGATTCTTACTTTCTGGGTAAATAATCTGAGTGGTCAAAAAGTAAACAGCTAAATGGTGAGGTAACTGCTATTCATATAGACCCTTCACAATGTTTTACAGTTTTTGAATTGCTTCTGTATATATAATTTTATAGGAAATATACCTTGCATCATTCTGTGAGGAAGATTTGGAAAGAGGGATGAATTCCAAGCAGAAACAAGCTAAACACTGAAGATACACTTAAGAGAACTAAGAGAATCTGGAGATACCTAAGACATGGAACATGACTTTGTGCGGAGTCTCAGTTGGAAGAGAAAATTACCTTTGAAATTATAATTCTGTTTTCTTGCAAAGCATGGCCAACTTCCCTGTTTTCTCCCAGCTTTATTGAGGTGTAATTGAAAAATAAAATTTGTTTATATTTATAGTGTACAATGTGATGTTTTACTATATGTGTACATTGTGAAGTGATTACAACAATCAAGCTAATTAATATATCACTTCATAAAGTTGTTTATTTTGTGTGTTTATGTGTTTGTATGGTGAGAGTTTGTGTGTATATGTGTGTGAATATATAAAACAAACCACTGAATTTACTATGTTTTCTCTTAAATGATAGCTAAAATAAATATACATGCCATAAATGAATATTATTTATAAATTATCAGCACATATTTGAACATCTACTGTGTTAATTACTGTTGAGAATTTCAAAGACTATGAAATGTGGTACCAAATACATCAGTCTGTTGTATGAAAGAGATAAAATGCAACAAGCAATGTTTTCCCTGTTCAGTGTAGTTTTGTCTTTTGTTTTCAGCTTTCCTTTTCCTTTACAACTATCTTCAACACTTTTGAGTGGGAATGGGTCCAATGTTCTCCAGATTTAAGTGCCACTAAATCTTGGATTCTAATCTCAGCTCTGCATCTATTAATGCATGTTAACTGTCCTCAAAAGTTTTTTCTAAGGATCACATAATATAATGCAAATGAAAGTGCTTTGAAAATTTTGAAGTTCTGAATGTATGTACTTGTTTTCATTACAATAATATAGATACTCTACAGCTTATTACTTCATAAACATGTATCTAATCAGCTATCTTACAAGATATCTACAGATTTTCTGCTCTGAAAATGAGGATATCTGTATTTTTACACCCAAAAGTATTACTCTAAATCTTTCAAACTGCTTTGATCTAGACATTAAGCAGTCAGTATATGGAATGCCTGCTATGGTTCTGGAGCAGGACCCCTGTATTAGTCTATTCTCACACTGCTGTCAAGAACTACTGGAGACTGGATAATTGATGAAGAAAAGAGGTTTAGTTGACTGTAAGTTCTGCAGGCTTAACAGGAAGCATGACAGGGAGGCCTCAGGCAACTTATCATTATGGTGGAAGTGGAAACAAGCACGTCTTACCATGGCAGAGCAGGAGAGAGAGAGAGAGCGTGAAGGGCGATTGCCACACACTTTCGAACAAACAGATTTGGTGAGAACTCACTCACTACTACGAGAACAGAAAGGAAGAAGTCTACCCCCACGATTCAGTCAGCTCCCACCAGGCCACTCCCCCAACATGAGGGAATTACAATTGGAGATGAGATTTGGGTGGGGAGACAGAGCCAAACCTTATCAATCCCATTTAGCTACCAGATCATAGAGGGACAAGGAGTCCTACAGCAGATGCTAGGGTGGCTGTGTTTATAAGAGGGATGAAATTAGCAGGCTGCACGTGCAAAAAATAACAACTGGCATGCCATAATGCTGCAAACTAGCTGAGTATCAGCCTTTCTAAAAATGTCCTTGTAATTCTACTTTTACAACCTAAAGTCCAGTTTGATCCTTTTCAGTATTATTCTGAATACTTCTAATGATTATGTCCTCATCTTCAATTATCTAAAATTCTATTATTTAAGTTTTGAGTTTTAGCTAAAGAGATTGACCCTCTTGAAGTAGAAAGTGAGAACTATCAGATCACTTTCAGTACTCCAGCAATGTCTTGCATTTTGCACATTCAGCTATACTCCTAAGTTATTTGTAATTATGTAATCAGATTAAAGCCAGGACTCAAGTTGTCAAGTATATTTGTTCTTTCACAGTTAAACAATGATGATAACATGGCACAGTCTCTAAAATAAATAATGTAAACATTACAGAAATTTTTTATTTACATTTTTTCAAACCCCACAAAACAAACATAATTTCACAGGGTATTACTACAGTTCTGAAAATGTTCCTTTATCCACCATCAACTTCTATCACACTTCCACACCTATTGTAGCACCTCTGTTTACCAAACTTCCTGGTACTTTTCTCTTTTATCCTCAGATCGTTTTTCCATTACTCTTTATTTTCCTCTTTTAAACCCAACTTCTCTCCAAGGCCAAATCCATGTACCTATCTTTTTTTCACTTCCTCATTAACTTATGCATCTCTAGTTTTTTTTCTTATTTTATTTTGGATAGTGTTTTTTGCAAGTTACCAGGAAATAGTTAGGCATGTTTTCCATAAAAACAAGGGAAGGGACTCATTTTTTGCAAGCAGAGGAAAGAGAACATTTAAGAAAATGCATTCAGTGATGGTTGTTATCTAATCACAAATACATTGTTTCTAAATTATGGGTGTATATGTATATTTGGATTATATTAAATTTGTATAACATTTGCTCAGTGATTGAATAAACAGTGTTTATTAACTTTTATGTATTTTAATACTCAATTATTTTGTAACAGTCAATTCCTTTTTTATTCAATAAGTATTTATTTCGTACCTCAATTAACGGAAGCCCATCTTCAGGAGCATTTTTCTCAGAAAGTATGCATGCATGCACTAGTACTCACAGATGCGCATGTTAGAAAATGTAATCTGTGTGATCTCGATAATAGAATGGCAACACTACTAGCTATCAAATTTCTGTGTCAGAATTTTATTTTCTCTCTTTTAAAAATAAGTCTTCGGTGACTTTCCAGTACTTGCTTATAGACATAGTTTTCTATGGAGAGAATAACAAAAAGTTAAAATAATTTTCTTTCTTAGAAAAAAGTATTTTGGGGGGTTTTGATTACCATGTGAAACTTCCATAAACTTCCCAAATTAGAAATTAGGTATTGGAATAGTTTTTTATGTTAGTAATTTTCTACAAAGTTTCTTTAAAAGTTTTCCTTTACATCCATATATTCAGATTTATGATTCAAGGGGAAAAAGTTTTTTCTCTTTTATTTTAGTATACTGACTTCAGATTTTTTCTGTTCTCAGGGTATACCAATTATGCATGCATGAATCCTTCTTTATCATTATTTTTGTATCTGTTTTTTATCTTAAAACCTATTTATTCTTTTTCATTTTATTTGGCTTTGCTCTCAAGACTTCTTTTAAGCTTTTTATTGTGTTTCAGTATATTCTTTCTTCTATTTTGATTCCTCTTATGCTTTGCTCACTTTTGTATTTTTGTATGTTAATTTTTTTCTGAGTTCTGTGACTTAATTTTCTTTCTTTTGTACTAACCTCCCTTGTTTGATCTTTTCCCCTCTTTTTTGGATATGTTTCAAAAGTCTTTATATAAATGTTCTTTGTTTAATGGTAAAATATCTTAAACGTGCAGCCATTCTCAGCATACTTTTCTTCATTTTGTCATGTTTATTACCTTAGAGTATGTTGTAAATGGGGAAATTGTTTTTAAATGAGAGCATTTGGCAGGGGCAATGTATGTTAAATAAGACTTGGGGGGCTAGGATGAAGGAGTTAAGCACTTAGACTTCAAGAAGATATTTCAAATATTTTCTTACAATCTATCTTGTGTGTTAAGAATCTCTTATATGGTAAGTTAGCCTGTATTTTATTTCTTATGACCAAGAGCCAAGTACACAGGTTATGACTATAATTTTTTCTTGTCTTTTCATACTTGCAACATGTTTGTGCAATGATAGAGGATGAATATGTCCTCAATTAGCGCTGACATTTTTACCGTTTCATGTTTTTAGTAAGGTACTGGGGCTATTTCAGTAGCCCACTGTCATAGGCTGGTGTAGATATTCCAAGCGTGGTTAATTAATGTACATCTACAAAGAAGATTTCTCTTAAAGTACGAGAAACTGCGTTTCTGATCTACAAAGGCATCTACATTTCTTTAACCAAGTTCAATTGTCATTGTATTTAACGACGTTTCTTTTCATACATTTTTACCACCTGAAAGTTCTTTTATTTTTCCAAAGGTATAATTTTGCCTTATTTTGCTTTTTCTTACATGTTATCTGAGAGAGTGAGGCAAGGATGTATTTACTCAGTCTTCTTTAAAAGGAATCCACACTGAAGTGTTCTATAAATACTAATTAGCATCCTGAACAGAAAAGGTAAACTACAATTTAGTAGTAAATTTGGTAAGTCTTAAACCTGGAGACACTTCTTCAGATCTAAAAAAAAAATGCAGAGGAATCAGACAGTAATATAATCATTGATAAATGTTTGGAATTTAGATGAGTAGAGAGAATGAGGTTGACTCTAGTCCTAGGAGTCAGTAGGTCACCTAGAAAAAAGTTTAGCATAGTCTTGAAAGCTGTTCCTTACGAAAACATGTGGTTTTAATATGCAGATTGCCAAATAAATACACATTCTGAAGTGTGTTTGACCTTTTAATTTAATTTCTCATGAGTGAATTTAAACATAATACCTTACATGTTAATGGCATTTATTTTTGAGAGCTCTTTTATATGTTACATAAATATCTTCTCTGTGGAACAGATATTGAACTTGTATATTTTATTACCAACAATGATAAATAATCAATGTTTTTTAATGTTTCAATGTATTATTAATCAATTATTATGGTCAATTAGTAATCAACATATCATGTTAATCATTGTAAAATAATTTGCTACAGTTAAGGATGTCCAAACATGAACTGCACTGTACATTGGTAAGACGTTTTCCACAAAGATGATCACAATGACAGGAAATTTCTGGAGCAGATTCAGGAATCAGGTAAGTGATACAATATCCAGTCATGAGACAAGATGATCACATTTGCAGTCACCTGTAATCACCGGGAAAGCAGGGGTTCATGGAAGTTAAGTAACTTGCTTAAAGTTATCAAGATTGAGATCATGAGTCAAATCAACACTGGGGCTATGGCACAAATGAAAATGAAAGCCAAAGCATCATGAGATTATTAAATTGATTCCTGGATCAGTTTAGAAATAAAATTAAACTATGAATTAAAAACATGGACACACTAACTGCACAGATACTTTAAAATATTAACATGCAGATCACTTAACTTTGTTATGATGTTAATGATAGGATAACAAATACCTAGGAAAAGCAAGAATATGGTATGACATCAAAGGGGCTCCCAAAGACATAATTTGTTTTTGATAGATTTTGAAATTTTTAAATTGTTCCCGGGCTTTTGTTTTATGCACTCAGAACTCCTGGCTGTAGTCCACTGCTACTGCAGGCTCAAATATCACCGGTTACATTTTCAACTATTTCTTTCACTGATCTCTGGAAAGTCTCACTGTCAAACACATCTGTTCTGACTCTTCTTTGCCAGCAGGAATTAACCACTCAAAAGTATTAAACTCCATTTCAATTTTGAAATAATATTTTGAACATGACTTTTAACCTAAGAGATACATTTGTCTTTTTTCTTAATTCCCTGCACCTCATTTCCTGTCAAATAGTTACTTTCCCTTTAACACAGACACATGTTTTCACTACATAATTTTTAGTGCAAGCCCATATCTCTTTATATTCTTTTACTCCTTTCTTGTAAATTCTGTCCCTCTTTGTTTCAGCCATCCATTCAGGTGGCAATTCAGAGCTTTGTGTTGAAACTACAGGCTAGGAAATAAATTTTAAGCTTTGCAAATGATTTATTAGTCATGTAGTAGAATAATGCACACTATTGTGTAGAGAATTCAGGGAAAGCCGTTCATGTACAACGAAGGACAAACAGGTGTAATTGCCCCCTCACACCTTGACCTTTTCTTCTTTAACCTTCTGAAAGTCATTTTGTAATAGTTCACATTTGCCTGAGGAAAAATATTAAGTCACATAGCTGGGTCATAACATTCAAATGATGCAGCTTTTTTTAACCTCTGTGATTTATAGTATTGTATGCATTCATAATAGGTAATTTATTAGACATGAGACAAGATTTTATGCTAATTGTACAACTTATTTCAAAATCTTTTTTTTTTTGAGATGGAGTCTTGCTCTGTTGCCCAGGCTGGAGTGCAGTGGCACAATCTCGGCTCACTGCAAGCTTCGTCTCCCGGGTTCACACCATTCTCCTGCCTCAGCCTCCAGAGTAACTGAAACAACAGGCACCTGCCACCACGTCAGGTTAATTTTTTGTATTTTCAGTAGAGATGGGGTTTCACTGTGTTCACCAGGCTTGTCTCGAACTCCTGACCTCGTGATCCACCTGCCTCGGCCTCCCAAACTGCTGGGATTACAGGTGTGAGCCACCGCGCCCGGCCTATTTCATAATCTTGAATAGGGGCATAGAAATTGATTGTTGAGAGTAGACAGTAGCCAATTATTTCTTCATGACATCTCTAGAAGGCATCACTTATTTTCCATTTTGAAGCTGTCAACCTAGTTACACTTTTTACTTTCACATAGAGATTACTACAGAAGTACCAAGTGTCATGTTGCCAGTTTATGTTGCTTGCAACATATCACACTCATTACTTCCACGTTGTCACCACCACAATGTCTTGCATTTTATAGTCCTTCACTGTTTGAAAAAAAAAAATCATGATTGAGTTTTATTTGTTCCTCTGGTTGGGAGCCATTATGTCCTTTAAGTGTCCTTTTCTCACCCTCTGATTAGGAAGCAAGGACATCTTTTGAGCTCCTGTGGTCAGTTATTTTCATGTAACCTCTGCTACATGCTAATTACAAGAAAGAGTGTACAAATAATGTAATAAGAGTGCTAACAGAGAGGGAAAGCACCACGAGCAATAACTCAATCATCAAAGGTTTCTTAATCCATTATAAATATTTGTCTACATTGATTACTATATTTAAATAGACAGCTCAGCAACACTTTTTATTAACTGACTTATTGAAATGTAATTCAAATACCATACAATGCACTCTTAAAATGAACAATACAGCAGCCTTTAGTATGCTCTCAGTCCTACAACCACAAGGAAAATGCTCTGAATGAAGAAGGAAACTGCTCCTTCTCTAGAAGCTCCAGAATGGAATACTGCCTGCCAACCCCTTGAGTTAAGTCAGCAAGAACTGCTGAGCTATAAGACAATGTATTTGTGCTATGTTAAGATACTAGCCTGTGGTAATTAGTTACAACAGAGTGGAGATAGAGAAGGTAATATAGCTACCAAGGTAAAGGGGACAGACAGTGTGTCCAATTCTCCAAGGGTAAGCACATCATAAAGTTAAAAGTAATTAAACAGATTCCTTTTAGATTGTAAAATTCAGATGCAAAAAGTGGGTAAGAGGAATTTGGCAATGGGTAAAACTGGAGAAAACACGTAGGCGTGCTTTTAGACTATGAAGTTTGCACTATACTCTGAGCAATGGGAATATGAAATAGGGTAGCGAAATGGTCAGTTATTCATCATAGAAGAATTAGACTTTTCTGCTAGGATCCATGCAAACGCATTGGAGAAGAACAAAGCAAAGGTAAGAGATACCAACTGTAAAACCTTTGCAATAATTCCAGAGAGCATGTTACCCTTGATGTAAGTAGCAGAAATGAGTTGAGAAGAAATAGAATAATAAGAGAGAAGGATTTCATAAATATAATTAACAACTCATGGTGCCTGAGTAGGGGTTATGAAGGATAACTTTTAACCTATAACGTCACCTATGTTTTTAGCTTGGCCAAATTAATACATGTTAATGGCAACATTATTGGCAGAAGTTGGAATATCAGGAAAAGGGACATGCTTGATACTGGACAATGGTGAACATTATAAGATTCTATTTAGTTGTGCTGAATTTGATGTTTCTGTGAAAGTGAATGAAGTTAAATGGAGGATATATTTGATGGAGAAAAATGAACATATTATAAAAGGAGCAGGGATGAGAGTATATATAATATTCCTGATTCTGTTTATTCTTAAATCTCAGGCATTTACTTGAGTTCTGTGAGACACCCTGTATCTTCAAGTTAAATTCCTCTTTTTGCATATCTTCATTTGAACTGAGATTGCATTGCTTTTTTTACCACAGGGGATTCAGGTTATATGACAATCATTTTTATTGACACTGACTATAGCACTAACACACAGAAACATTATATATTTAAATGGACAACGAGATATACACTCTATTTAGGTGAGAATAATGATGAAAAATGCAAGTAATGTGGCCTTATATTTTATATAAAGACACCCTATGATTTGTACTAGTGAGGAGCCATGGGGATGTTTTTGTCTGTTTTCACACTGCCGTAAAGACATACCCCCAAATGGGTAATTTATAAAAAGAGGTTTAATTGACCCACAGTTTTGCATGGCTAAGGAAGCCTCAGGAAACTCACAATCATGGCAGGAGGGGAAGAGGCACATCTTACATGGTGGCAGGTGAGAGGGAGTGAGCAAGAGCAGTGAACACGGCTTTATAAAACCATCAGATCTCATGAGAACTCACGTACTATCATGAGAATGGCATGGTGAAAACTGCCCCCTTGGTCCAATCACCTTCCACCAGGTCTCTCACCTGATATGTGCAGATCACAATTCAAGATGAGATCTGAGTGGGAACACAAAGCCAAACCATTTCAGGGGGGTAGTAGACATTTTTGCTTGACCTGAAATAAAGATTGGGCCTAATGATAGAATACATAAATTACCAAGGGGAGAAGTAAATATTGTTCAGCCCAATTATTATTTTGTCTGCAGGCAAATAACTCTGCTCAAGATATTTAGAATAAAATCAAGTGTCAAAGATATTTCAAACGATTAAGGACTAGGACTGTACCATCCTGTACCTAAATTCTATTAGCAGCTGGACTGTAGTAGTGCAATCTGTATAAAGGGAAGGTTATAGGCACTGGATTAGTTCTGGTTAGATCTGGTTAGATCTGGTTCTGGCTTGGGAAACATCCCTGTGAAATATGTGAGCACTCTGTGATATCTACAAACCACATATGGCTAATAGAGATTCCATTTATTGCATAATATCACCCTGAGTATATGGCAGTATTTAGTTGTTAATCTAATTTTAATCCATCAAATTTGAATATTCATTAAAACATGTCAACAAGACAAAATGCAAATAGAAAAGAAGACAATTTGAAAGGGTGTTAATAAATGGATGACACTGGTAAAATATCAACACAAAATTTATTAAGTCAAGCTTAGATCCAATTAAAATCTTTACTAAGAGTTTCAACTTTATTTCTCAAGGTATTTCTATGTTCTGAAGTATACAAGTATAAATGTTTGGGTTTCCATTTCCTTCTTGGAATCTGTGTTAGTATCTACAGTACATGATGCCTTTAGGAAGAATTTTTTATCTTTATGAGCTATCATTATGCAGAAAACACTCAGGTTTATATCTCTCTATTTGATCATTTAGCTTTGGCAGCAGATGATCTGATTCCGAGTCTGTCTACAGTGAATAATTGAATGTCAGAAATGTTTTAAATTAAATTCTGACAAAGATGAAATGCTTTGTGGGGGAATCTAAATGTTTGTTAAGTTCTTTGTCCTCTTTTTCATGGCCTCTTAATGGTTGCAATCTTGTATCTGCTTTTGCAAAGAAGAGTCTGTGTGCTATTTAAGATTCTGTTGCGGAAGCCATCAGGCACATTAAATCTGTTCCTCTGTGTTCTTTCACCATCTTAAGTACATCGTAAGTGTAAAATAAAAGGATTAGCAATGAAATAGAATTTCCTTCAGAATAGCATAATTAGTATCAATGTATATTTTATTTCCTGTTAACAGTTATAAGAAATAGGGTTGGTTAGTGATTTCAAACTGATAAATATAAAGCAGATTTTGGTTGTATTTAAGAGTAGTGGCCCTCTACTATATGAAAGAGTCAAGTGAAAAAACAGTTGAGGATACTGCAAAACAAGCAATAAATATTCAATAGTCTTTTTTATATGTGGCTTGCATATATAGCCACTTCCTAGTTTTAGGTATATTATAGACCCTTAGGAAAATAAAGTGCAGAGGACTTTCACCTTTGCAGGCAGTAATTGCAAGCAGTATTATATTTGGAAATATAATATAAATGTTACTTTGAGGCTGGTTTGGGCTGAAAATCTATCTCTACTAGTTATTTGTGTACATTGGAGCAGTTATGAAACCATCAGATTCCATTTTCTCATTCATAATTTGGGAATTCTGTTCTCATTTAATAATTCAATCAATATATATTTATTGTGTACCATAAAAACTGCAATTACTTTTGCACCAACCTACTAATATGTGCTGGTCATAATCTAGCCATGGAGGATAGAGTCGTAGACAAAACAGAGAAACTTCTTGCCTTCATAGACCTTAAATTCTAGTGGGATAAAATAAATGAAAATATAAAACATATAAAATTTTAGATAAATTTAAATGCAATAAAAGTAAGATAAGCAGAAAGAAAATGAAGTGTGTGTGTGTTTATATTCTGTGTTTGAAATGTACAATTTTAAGATGGCATATACATACCTTCCCCCAATCATTCAATCAAACAGTGATAGACAGATCAATGACAATTGGAAACAGAATATTAAACTTTCACTTTTTAATTGCTGAAACAAATACTAACTGCTAGAATAATGTCAATAACGCTTCTTAAAAAGCTAGAAGCAAGTCAGAAAGGAAGATACTAAAACGTAGATAAAAGTATATTCTGCTTAATTATTGAAATATATGCAAAGGTATATCCATGAAGAAACTCTACTGAAAGCAGAAGAAATTACCAAATCTTTGTGACTAAAGATTCTTATGCTAGCATTTGTCATGATGCTTTTCACAAAGAGGATTTTCAAGAAGAAAGTTTGACCTTCTCTGCACTTCCTCATCTGCTTCTGTTTCATCACTGTTCCCACAAAATGTGATTCCAAAAACCATATCCTTATTGTGTGGTATAAATAGAATCTCTGTTTATACTTGATGGCTGCTTAAAATAAAAACCAGTCTCTTTTTTTCCCCAAGAATCCACTAGCAAGCAGTGGCTAAACTGTTGTTACTTGTATTTTTTACAAAAATGTCACTAGTATAGAGAATAAAACAAAACTTCAAAGTACTCATTTTAATTGTCAAGGAATCTTATTCCTTGACAATTATATTCTTAAATTATATATATATATATAATATATATATGTATATTGCTTTCTTATTTAACAAATTCCAGTAAACAACCAGACACAATATTTATCACTAGAAACCCCTTCATTTTTTCTTTCTGCTAGCATCTGGCAATATATTTAGGTTCAATGTGCTTAAAAGACACAACATGTAGAATAATCTTACCTATATAAACCTACATGTGGAGAAAAGTCCGTAAGTAGTAGATATTATGGCTGATGTTTTAATTTTATTTTAATATTGTTCTGTATTTTCATTTAAAAATGAACATTACATATTTAAAGTTTAGGTTAGGATACTTAAGTTTATACCAAATAATCCAAAATGAATATTAGCACACACTAAGATAAGAAACACTGTTGATCAAAATGAAATTCTCTGGGAGGACTAGAAGTGGTCACTGCTTTCACTATTATTTCCCTAGTATTTTAACTTCTCCATAGTGGGCTCATATTGCCTTCATTTAAAAGGAAGTTTCATTTTAATAGCAAGTGTTATTTCAATATTATTTATCTGGGTAAATATAATGTTTTAAATTAGTTATGTTCAATAATATCTTATGGTGATTCTTCATCAAGTAAATGTCAGGTCTCAGAATTAATATTTGGAACTTTGGCATGTTATTGTCATTCACTAATAATTACATTGAAATCTATATTTTAGTTATTATAGTTAGTATAGATTCCCAGAGGCAGAAACTATGTCCACCAGCAATTCCAATGCCACTGCCACCTAGTTAACTACCTCCTTCATGTTCAACAGTAGCTATCTGCTGGTTGACCTCAGCCAGTATCAGCAATAAATAAACTTTGAATCCCAGATTCAAGGACAATAATCAAAACCATCATCACTCCACAGTCACTATTAGCTAGCTACATCCAGGCTCTAGAAATGGATAGGTATATAGGGCAGCTGGAGGGTCTTGGTAGATTGAGTGTCTGCCCCAAAAGTCTGGGGAACCTTCCTTAGTAACTTTTGGATCCAGAGATTCATTCAAGAGTGGACAATTCAAACAAGACCAAGTCTGACATACCAGGAGGAGCACTAGAATGCAATCATTTAGAAACAGTGACAGCAGCCAGCTACAGGTAGGGTTGGTGACGTTGCAACACTTATCTATGTTCAGGTTTCGTTGAGTTAGTCTCCCATGCCTTCTATTTTCAACAGAGTTGTCACATTAGTGTTTCTGTCTAAATCAGACTTGCCTGGCATCCAGAGTCTATTAGGGATCCACATGAAGACAGAACTAGAAACCTCCTCCTCGTAGGATGAATGGATGAGTTTTGATAACCTTCTTTGGGGATATCATCTAACAGCTGCTAATGCAAATGGTTCTCTAAGAGTGGCCCCTTCTAAGCTGGATCTGTCCCTGATTATAGGTGTGTGAATTAGGTTCTGAAAGGGCATAGAAGGTCCTAAGCCAGGTGTTTCCATAGGATATTTGGTTGCTTTGGCAGCTCCTAGGTTGCCCAAATGGCTTTTCCATTCCTGGGAAAAGACCTAAAATCTGAACACTTGCTAAAGAACTTAGAGGCAGATAAAGGCTGCCATCAAAATCTACCTATTCTCTTGCCAGGTGTTTCCCAGCTCATCCCACATTTGGACCCTTTCAGAAGCTGGATGTGTGGTGTGTCACACCTCAATAAGGTTGACTGGGACATTGCTGTATGGGGACATCTCTATATGACATAAAAAAAGGTACAAGGATTAAGAATGAGCCACATTTTCTTACTTGTATATGGATTATAGAATGCTTTCTTTTCTTGTTATTCTGTTTGTCAATGACTAGACAACTAACTTTCTATTTAGGGACCTATTTTATGGTACCTGTATGTATTTGATAGAGAGGGATCAATTTTAGAATCAAATGCCCAGGTTTCATTTGTAAACATCTTTAGTATTTTGATTTTGCTTATAAATTGATTTAGACAGAATTGATACATTCACAATGAAGAATGCTCTTTCCCAGAAACTTGGCATGTCATTCCATTCATTTAGCCCATTTATGCCTGAGGTTGCAATTTTTTGAATATTTGCAATCAAACCTTGGCCATGACCTTGAGGAATAGGATATAAATAACTCCCACATGCTTAGCATTCCAATAATGGAACACTAGGCATATGTGGGTTAATTCCTCTTTTATGCTTTTAGAAAACCTTTATAGATTTATAGATTTTATCAGAGATCTTCCAGAATTCTTGTTACATTATTCTAATGAGTAATTATAATTTTTTTGCTAATGGTAATATGATTTTTTATTTATCAAGATTCATTATCTTTTAAAACTGTGTTTACTTTTAAATGGGTTATGTATGTCACAGATGTTTTAAAACGTTCCTCCATTTCTAGCTTCCATTCTCCTATAGTGCCTAGTCTTTCTTTTTTACTTTCTAACATCTTCTTTTGTAAATTTGAAGATTAACTTTTGTATGTAAATTTTATACCTCTAAGTTATTATTTCTTTCTTTCTTTTTTTTTCTTTTTTGAGGCGGAGTCTCGCTCTGTCGCCCAGGCTGGAGTGCAGTGGCGCGATCTCGGCTCACTGTAAGCTCCGCCTCCCGGGTTTACGCCATTCTCCTGCCTCAGCCTCCTGAGTAGCTGGGACTACAGGCGCCCGCCACCGCACCCGGCTAATTTTGTATTTTAGCAGAGACGGGGTTTCACCATGGTCTCGATCTCCTGACCTTGTGATCCGCCCACCTCGGCCTCCCAAAGTGCTGGGATTACAGGCGTGAGCCATCGCGCCCGGCCTATTTCTTTCTTTTATCTAATTGCATTGACTAGACATTCAGTAAAATATTCAAAACTTTTAATAATGGATACCTTAGTCAGTCTTCCTGACTTTAGTGGTTAATTCCTTTGTTACTGTACTACGCATGATTCCGGCTTATAAGTTAATATGTTGTGACATTTATATACCCTTTATTTCTTATTAAATATTTTAAAATTAAGAGTACATTCATTATTTGAACTTTATCAAATAAATTTTCAAAGAAATGGTTTTATGAGTTTTGTATTAACCTATTAATATGGTGAAGTATATTAATATAGTTCCTCATATCCATACATGTTTAAATTTCTGAATTAAATCTGCTTGTGGAATTTTAATAATTTTCACCAATATAAATAATAAGATTAGTTTTAGTGTTACATGCTGTAATAAGTTTGTGAATGGATTATCGACACTTTCTGGTTTCAAAAAAACATTTTGGAAGCTTTTAATTATTTTGTTTCTCTAGAAAAATTGAAACATACTGGAATTAAATGTTTCTTAGAAGATTTTTAGTATTAGGAGTTAGGCACATTCTCTTACTTGTGTCTCGANAATCCCAGATTCAAGGACAATAATCAAAACCATCATCACTCCACAGTCACTATTAGCTAGCTACATCCAGGCTCTAGAAATGGATAGGTATATAGGGCAGCTGGAGGGTCTTGGTAGATTGAGTGTCTGCCCCAAAAGTCTGGGGAACCTTCCTTAGTAACTTTTGGATCCAGAGATTCATTCAAGAGTGGACAATTCAAACAAGACCAAGTCTGACATACCAGGAGGAGCACTAGAATGCAATCATTTAGAAACAGTGACAGCAGCCAGCTACAGGTAGGGTTGGTGACGTTGCAACACTTATCTATGTTCAGGTTTCGTTGAGTTAGTCTCCCATGCCTTCTATTTTCAACAGAGTTGTCACATTAGTGTTTCTGTCTAAATCAGACTTGCCTGGCATCCAGAGTCTATTAGGGATCCACATGAAGACAGAACTAGAAACCTCCTCCTCGTAGGATGAATGGATGAGTTTTGATAACCTTCTTTGGGGATATCATCTAACAGCTGCTAATGCAAATGGTTCTCTAAGAGTGGCCCCTTCTAAGCTGGATCTGTCCCTGATTATAGGTGTGTGAATTAGGTTCTGAAAGGGCATAGAAGGTCCTAAGCCAGGTGTTTCCATAGGATATTTGGTTGCTTTGGCAGCTCCTAGGTTGCCCAAATGGCTTTTCCATTCCTGGGAAAAGACCTAAAAATCTGAACACTTGCTAAAGAACTTAGAGGCAG
Source organism: Rhinopithecus bieti (assembly GCF_001698545.2). NCBI lineage: Eukaryota > Metazoa > Chordata > Mammalia > Primates > Cercopithecidae > Rhinopithecus > Rhinopithecus bieti. The sequence continues at coordinate 1,240,649 of NW_016805390.1, forward strand.
ATAAAGGCTGCCATCAAAATCTACCTATTCTCTTGCCAGGTGTTTCCCAGCTCATCCCACATTTGGACCCTTTCAGAAGCTGGATGTGTGGTGTGTCACACCTCAATAAGGTTGACTGGGACATTGCTGTATGGGGGACATCTCTATATGACATAAAAAAAGGTACAAGGATTAAGAATGAGCCACATTTTCTTACTTGTATATGGATTATAGAATGCTTTCTTTTTCTTGTTATTCTGTTTGTCAATGACTAGACAACTAACTTTCTATTTAGGGACCTATTTTTATGGTACCTGTATGTATTTGATAGAGAGGGATCAATTTTAGAATCAAATGCCCAGGTTTCATTTGTAAACATCTTTAGTATTTTGATTTTGCTTATAAATTGATTTAGACAGAATTGATACATTCACAATGAAGAATGCTCTTTCCCAGAAACTTGGCATGTCATTCCATTCATTTAGCCCATTTATGCCTGAGGTTGCAATTTTTTGAATATTTGCAATCAAACCTTGGCCATGACCTTGAGGAATAGGATATAAATAACTCCCACATGCTTAGCATTCCAATAATGGAACACTAGGCATATGTGGGTTAATTCCTCTTTTATGCTTTTTAGAAAACCTTTATAGATTTATAGATTTTATCAGAGATCTTCCAGAATTCTTGTTACATTATTCTAATGAGTAATTATAATTTTTTTGCTAATGGTAATATGATTTTTTATTTATCAAGATTCATTATCTTTTAAAACTGTGTTTACTTTTTAAATGGGTTATGTATGTCACAGATGTTTTAAAACGTTCCTCCATTTCTAGCTTCCATTCTCCTATAGTGCCTAGTCTTTCTTTTTTACTTTCTAACATCTTCTTTTGTAAATTTGAAGATTAACTTTTGTATGTAAATTTTATACCTCTAAGTTATTATTTCTTTCTTTCTTTTTTTTTCTTTTTTGAGGCGGAGTCTCGCTCTGTCGCCCAGGCTGGAGTGCAGTGGCGCGATCTCGGCTCACTGTAAGCTCCGCCTCCCGGGTTTACGCCATTCTCCTGCCTCAGCCTCCTGAGTAGCTGGGACTACAGGCGCCCGCCACCGCGCCCGGCTAATTTTTGTATTTTTAGTAGAGACGGGGTTTCACCATGGTCTCGATCTCCTGACCTTGTGATCCGCCCACCTCGGCCTCCCAAAGTGCTGGGATTACAGGCGTGAGCCATCGCGCCCGGCCTATTTCTTTCTTTTATCTAATTGCATTGACTAGACATTCAGTAAAATATTCAAAAACTTTTAATAATGGATACCTTAGTCAGTCTTCCTGACTTTAGTGGTTAATTCCTTTGTTACTGTACTACGCATGATTCCGGCTTATAAGTTAATATGTTGTGACATTTATATACCCTTTATTTCTTATTAAATATTTTAAAATTAAGAGTACATTCATTATTTGAACTTTATCAAATAAATTTTCAAAGAAATGGTTTTATGAGTTTTGTATTAACCTATTAATATGGTGAAGTATATTAATATAGTTCCTCATATCCATACATGTTTAAATTTCTGAATTAAATCTGCTTGTGGAATTTTTAATAATTTTCACCAATATAAATAATAAGATTAGTTTTAGTGTTACATGCTGTAATAAGTTTGTGAATGGATTATCGACACTTTCTGGTTTCAAAAAAACATTTTGGAAGCTTTTAATTATTTTGTTTCTCTAGAAAAATTGAAACATACTGGAATTAAATGTTTCTTAGAAGATTTTTAGTATTAGGAGTTAGGCACATTCTCTTACTTGTGTCTCGATTTGTATCTTTTTATAAAACCCTTTCTTCTGTTATTCTATTTGTCAATTACTTGACCACTAACTTTCCATGAAACTTAATTTTATAGTATATTTGTGTATTTAATAGGGAAGGGTCAATTTTAGAATGAAGTTTCTATGAAACTGCCTGTATCTAGTGAATATTAAACTTTTATATACAGCCGTTATAACTCTAGTTAATATGAGGTCACTTTACCCAAGTTATAATTGCCTAGAAAATGATCTATTTAGTGTAGCTTCCCAAAAAGTGAGCATAGAATGGAGCAAATAATTTACTAACTGCATTTGTAAACCAGAATTATTTATTTTCACTTCTTTCAGTTTCACATGGTTATAAATAGAATTACTTGGTTTATTGTTTTATTTTCTATCTAGTCACTGAGTTCTCTAATAAATAAAAATATCTTGCTAAATCCAGCTCATTCCTGGTTTTCATCACTGGTGTGTTTTCTTCATTCTTAGTATTTTCAAAGTATTTTAGTAGGAAATTGAGAATTGCATTGTCAAGGGCTTTAATTCAGAGCATTTTAAACCAAATTTTTGAAAAGATACTAATTAATTATTATTATTAATTAATTCCTAAGCATGCTATTTATTTAGTAAATTGAGATCCTTCATCTATAATTATTCTTGCTAGAGTTTCAGTATTAACTCTAATGCTTATTTTCATGTGGATTTTAAAGTTATTTTCAAGTCATATAATTTTTTGGACTTTAAATATGTATATTTCTTTTCTTATTTACTTCTAAATAAATCCTAATTTGTATTTTACCTAGAGCATTTTAAAGTCATTCTCCTCAAAAGAAGTAGCATTATTTATTTGCTTGTATCTCAAGGAGGCAAATTTTAGGAAGGAAAATACATTTTAGGAACTGATGCTCTTCTTGCAACTACTTAGGATCAATGCCCAGAAATTCATAGGTTGAATAAAATAGTTGTGGGCTACACAGTCCACTATATTATTATACTTTCCCAAAGATACTTATTTTGTACACACAAATCAGTGTTTTTTTATATTTTGTTGAATCAGTATTTTGGAAAATCTATCCCAAAACAAAATATAAAAAATAATCAGTACTCTAATACAAGTTTCAGGAAGGTTTTACAATTTTAAATACAAATTTGTTAATTTTTTATGGTTTCTTTAAAAGCTGAATTATATTTAGTATGATATTATTTTGGTTTTAAAAGTGTCTTTTATTCTTAGTCAATGATATAATAGATTGCATTGAGTCCACAACTTTGGTTATGAAACAGAACAATTAATGACTAAACAGGGTAGGAAATGGAATGATAAATTTTAGCCTGGAATAGGTGTGCCATTTATTTGCATTACAAAATATAAACTGAAATATTATTTCAGTCTAGGGTGATATTCTTTGCATGGTGCAATTCTCAAAGTTGTCAATAATTTTCTGTTTGAGAGATTTGAAAGTGGAAAACTCGTAGGAGAGGTCATTTCAAGCAGAGATGAACTCATAGGCATTTACCACATGTAGTTATAATCCCCTCTTCCCTATCCTGATAGGAAACAGGTTAGCTAACTTATAACGTTCCTCTCTTTTTCAGAATCCACTTTTCAGTATTGAAGAAAACAGAATAGACACCTGAAGGAAACAGGTTAGCTAACTTATAACGTTCCTCTCTTTTTCAGAATCTACTTTTCAGTATTGAAGAAAACAGAGTAGACACCTGAAGGAGTCATATGTTCAGTCCTTAGTCTCTCAAACATTCCTAGAATAGCAACTTTAGCATTTGCTGTGTGTGGTTACTTGTAAGATGAGTTTATTAATAGGGTAGAGTGTATGATTTTATATCTCATTTCATTAGGACATTGATTTGCAAATAACATTCCATTTCTATAGATCCTAGATGACTCACCTGTCTACTCTCTTAGGAATGGGCTATTTATGTCTACCTGAGAGAATTTCTTAAGAAAATTATTTAAATTGCTAGTCATGTTCAACTACAGAAATTGTGGAGATTTATAAACCTTTGATATTTTCAGGACTGGGTTAATTTACAGGAGCAATTTTGTTTTAACCTAAAAATCTTATTCACATTTTCTTGTTTATAATCTGCTATTTAAGCACAGAGTCTGTTACTACATGGAGATTTTCTTGCCTAGTGCCTTTCCCAGTATAGATTTTCTTGCATGATGGCTTACATGTATCCCCATTCACCCTAGGAAGTAAGAATTCTAGACATTTTGCTTAAGGCACTACTTATAGCTCTTTCCTTAAAATTCTACCAGATAGGTTGTGGTTAAATCAATTCCTGGTGAAGAAGGGAGATGATGTGAGTTACTGGTGCTTGTCACCAGCACACAATTGGCCCGTGTGCTGGCTGCTGATAACAGTGACTAACCAGTTGAGACAGATTTTTTTTTCTTGTATTTTTTTTTTAATCTTGAGCTCAGTGGTCACTGAAACACCTGTGAGGTGAAAGCAAATATAATTCCAGAGTGTTAGCTCTAGATCATTAAATACAACAGATTTCCACACTTAAAATTATATTTAATTTCACCTTTCCAGCATTAATATTATGCTGCTTCGTGAGTGTTCTTCTTTTTTTCTTTTTCTTTTTTTAATTATACTTTAAGTTCTAGGGTACATGTGCACAACCTGCAGGTTTGTTACATATGTATACATGTGCCATGTTGGTGTGCTGCACCCATTAACTCATCATTTACATTAGGTATATCTCCTAATGCTATCCCTCCCCCCTCCCCTCTCTCCACAATAGGTGAGTGTTCTAAGCACTAGTGTATAATATCAGTAGAAGTACATTTTAAAATTTAATTTTCTTACTATTCCTAATAATGCTCAGAGAAAGTTAGTCTAGTGTACTAGCGAATGCTGGCTAATATTTATAATAAGTATGTAAAATCATTTTGTCAGAAATTCTATAGCATGTACCAAACACTTCGACACAAATCTCAAAATTCCATCTAGTGGTATACTATTCACATTGAGGTTATGAAAATGTGACTTAAATTTTTAAATATAATTTAATGGTGCTGATAATACATTTGGAAGCCCTTCCAATGAAATATCACTATTTAAACCCAGAGCCTAAATACTAACTCCTCTTGCAAATTGTAAGGACTTTTTAAAATGATGAACATAAGACCAATCTTTAAAAGACTATTATCTATAATAAATGAACACTTTTAGGCTTAACAAACTGGAGGGTGAGATATAGGTGTGCAGACAACAAAACATCACAATATGTTTAATTTAACTTAAGGAAGGTTTATCACCTTGGGATTCCATTGTCTTTATTATTCTCTCAAGTTTGAAAGAAACCAGTCAAAATATAGCTTATCACTGGCAAAGATCAGGAAACATATTGACTTTTATTCAAAAACACTCCCCATGCTGCATCCCACACATTGATAAATTTTATGGTATTTGATTAATTAATATCCATTCAAACATAGTCTTTCAAAAGGTGACAGTGTTGAAAATGTGCATACTTTCAGATCCCTCAGAAAAAGAAATATCATTCACATGTTAATATATTGAGTTACTCATGAAGCTTGAACACTGAACACACTCCATTTTCATAGTGGCTAACAATTGTTTTAAATGTCATTCTAAGGAGTAAATAAAATGCTTTAAAATAATGCTGAGTTATTTGAGTTGTTTACCATGATACTGACATGATGTATAATATCATTATACTGTTGTACAATCAGATAATAAATGAAAAGTGATCCTTTAAATTGATTTTCTAGAATGTATTCTCTGTATTTGCTGCCAATCCTCATTAAATAAGCAATTTTTATGGTACATTGGTGATGGGATAAAATGACAAAATATTGCTTCCCTTCTTCTAATGACAACTTCCTTCCATCTTGAGGAAGAACAAATACTCATAAACAAAAATTAGCATGTGAAAAGAAGATGCAGGATAATGAATGATAGCAGAAGAGAGGAAGAAAGAGACAAGAACAATGTTGATGGAAAAACTGCAATTTAATATCATGCACTAATACCTGACACATCAAATGGAAAATATAAAAGCAAATATTAAAATGTCTTTATCCTAATATGAAATGACAAAGAAAACAGAAGTACCAGCCTTAGCAAAACAGCAACTTTAATAGTTAAATTGAAATTATAATAGCTCATATAAATTCTTTTTTTTTTAAATCGGTATAACTGTTATTACTATGGAGCCAATCTATCCTGAAAACATGCCAGTTAGCCTCTGAATGTCAGGAAAATTAGAATTTGTTTTATGAGTCTTCCAACAGATATTTTGCTTTTAAAAGACTGTTGGTATTTAAGTATCCAAAGTATTAGTATCTCTATTACTTTCTTTATTTTATAAATTGTTCATTTACTTTGATTTTTTGAAAGACTAATGTTATATTCAAGGGTTTATGTTTTCTTTATTTTTTAACATATTTAAAAATTATGAGAATGTAAGTCATTTTAATATTACTGAAAAGTCTCCTTTTCACTTACTCTTTTAAAGATTTTTCAGGAGTTATATAGAATAAGTATATTTATTCTAATTTTGAGTTAGTAAAGATTTGGTCATTTTTTCCCTCTAAGGGTTTCATGCTTTTATATAAAGTTCTCTATTTCAAAAAACTAATTTAAAATTTTCAACTCCTGTCATGGATGAAGACAAGCAATAATTTATCATACTACCAAATAGAGACATTTTGGAAAATAATTAGATTGGTTTATCACCACTGAATAAACCTCCTACAGAAACTCCTAAAAATTGTCTAATATTTTATTGTAAAATAAAATTTATTATTGTGTCTACCTTGGTGACATAAACTGTCATTTTTCTAGTCAGCATTCTATAAATCATCATAGAATGAATTTTGTGATCATGAAGCTACTCTTACCATATTTTTATTAGCATTTCTAACTCTTGTTTGAAAATATTTTCTCAAAGTCTGAGGCTATTCAAAGTTTTTGAAATAAATGTTCTACTGCCTGAATTGCAATTCTCCAAAATTCATGTCTTGAAGTTTTAACCTCTAATGTGATGGTATTTGGAGACTGGGCCTTTGGGAGATAACTAGGTGTAGATGATGCCATAAAGGTGGGGCCCTGATACAGTTTGGCTCTGTGTCCCCACCCAAATCTCAGGTCAAATTTTAATTCCTAATGTTGAGGAAGGGATGTAGTGGAAGGTGATTGGATCATGGGGGCAGATTTCCCTTTGCTATTCTCATGATAGTGACTGAGTTCTCATGAGATCTGGTTGTTAAAATTGTGTAGCACTGACCTTTTAACTCTCTCTCTCTCTCTCCTACTCTGCCATATGAAGGTTGTGCCTGCTTCCCTTTCACCTTCTGCCATGATTGTAAGTTTCCCAAGGCCTCCTTAGCCTCCTGTACAGCCTGTGAAACTGTGAGTCAAGGCTCTGTTCTTTATCAATTACCCAGTTTCAGGTAGTTCTTTATGGCAACATGAGAATGGACTAATACAGGCCCTCATGATGGATTTAGTGCTCTTATAGGGAAGGATAACTGAGAGCTTATTTTCTCCCTCTCTCCCTGCCTCCCCATCCACATGCACCAAAGAAAGGCCATGTGAGCACTCAGAGAAATCATAGTCATCTGCAACACAAAAAGACAGTCCCAACAAGACGGTGACTTTGGTGGCACCTTGATCTCAGATTTCCAGTCTCCAGAAGTGAGAGAAATAAATTGCTGTTGTTTAAGCCACCCAGTCTATATTACTTTGGTATAGCAACCCTAGCAGACGAATACAATATGCATTCTTATAAAATCTGTAGAAGTGCTATTTATACTCACAAATCTACTGTGAAGATTTTTGTGTTCTGCCTCATAAAAGTTATCTCTGAACTAACAATTCTAAATCTAAAAAGATATGCTGTAGTTTGAATGTTCCTATGGGAACAAGTTATAATTGACAACTTATATAGCAACCAGTGTGAGGAAAAGTCTATGTAAATATATATGCATAGATGCTGATCACAGTTTCAACTCTTTAGCTCTAGCTCCGTTTGTAACTAAAATAGGATAGAGAATATATATACACACACATATAAACATACACACACACATACTTACATACACATATAATATGCACAGACTCAGTTTAAATTTTAGTTCTACAGAGGTCAGCATTTCTTGTAGATTATATTTTTTGGGGGATATTGATGAAATTATTTAATAGATATTAAAACTAGTTATTGATTTTGGCTATTTTATGTCAACTACTCTTAGCTATTATAACCCTTGTTATAACCTATTTCAAATAACTATTAGAAAAGTGAATAAATCAAATGAGAAAAATATTACAGTTTCATATTCCTACCTACCTGGTCAGATAAACTGAGTATCTGGGAATATGCTTACTTCTTTATCAATCAACACATATCATGCATCTGTCTTGCTACTGTAAAAGAGATTATGTAATTACAAAGCATAACTGTTATAGTCAAAGTTCTCACAAGGTAATTAATGGAACAAAGGTATATAAGACAATTAAATTTTAAAGTCTAGTCTAACAAAATTTATAATAGTAAAAAGGTATGGGAGAGTTATTAGATTCCTCAACTAGAGTATTAGGAAAACAGTTTTATGGAAGGGGTGAATAATGAAGAAAATTTGATATTTTGGAAGGAAAAAAATATATGTTCTGTAACCTCTGATGCCATTTAAGGAAAGTGTGACAGTTAAATATTTAACAACAATACATCATAGGCACAAATAAAAATAGCCAGTTAGTAGATAAATCTTTATGAGCTATATTTAATTTCTTTTTTCCTGGATGAATTACTTTGTAGTGTTATTAGTAACAAACTTTGCAGTGCTTTGGCTAATATCGACCATTAATTTGAACACATTTTCTGTGCCAAAACTAATATGAAACATATATTTTGAATCGTTGCTCCTTGTTCCATTTATATGGAGCATTAGATTTTTGTTTTATGTGTAGAATGTTGCCTTTCCTTATCTAAGAGCAAGGGAATTTTATTCAAGGCATTAAGGAAAGATATTCAACAAATCAGATAAAATATGATTGATGAATTTTTTAAATAATAGTTTATTATTTAAACTACTATATATTTAAACCACTTACTATAAACCAGTCATTTTTCTAAGCATTTGACCTGTTATTACCCCATTTTGCCTTTACAAAAACATCACATTAGAAATTATTTTAGCCATTTGAAAATAGTGAAACAATTTTAAAGTAAAGAAATAGGCCTTTTGTTAATGGAGTCATGGTTTATATTCAGCTTTGACTTCACAGCATGTTATATAGCAAAGAAGAAATAACACAATAAGATTAAAGTTCAGGGTTAAAAATCTCTTAAATGTCTGCATTCTCAGGGTTATCTCCTAGACTTCATTCAGTGCCAAGATATAATTCAAGAATTCTGCAACCTATCTATTGCCCAATAAAGAACGTTTTCATCATCGACTTATCTTTGTCCACCATTTTTACTATGTTTTTGACTGCAACTTATTTTACTGATTTTCTCATCCTCTTCATTAAGATAGCAACTACCTAACTTGTTTAGGTCATTAATACCTGTGGTCTGAATAACAACAGCTGACTACAATTCTGCTGTCATGAATTCAAACTGAATTCAGGAAGACTTTTCTAAAAAACATTAGATGAAGTTATTCTTTGATTTAAACCTTTCCAAAAGCTACCCTCGTCCTTGGGAAGAGTTCAGTTCCTACAAGGTTTGCAAGATTCTTCATAATCTGGTCCGTGATATCAACATATTTCTTGTCTTGAAAAATTCCATCTCCAATGTATTAAACTACTTTTAATATGTGGAATATGGCTTGTTCTGTCTTCTTTGCATTATTTGACATATGATAATTTCTCTACCAATGCCAGACCCTCCTTCCTATTTCCTACTCATTATATTAGTATACTATTACTACTGTAAAATATTACCACAAAATTGATAGTTTAAAGTAAATTTATTAATTTACAGCTCTGGAGAGCAGAAGTCTGAGATGGGTCTTACTAAATTAATACATTGGGAGGACCGCACTGCTTTTGGAGACTGTAGTAGAGAATCCATTTATTTACTTCTTTGAAGCTACTAGAAGCTGTCTGCATTCCTTAGCTTGGGGCCCCTTCTGTCTTCAAAGCCAGAGATGGCTGGCCCAGTCTTTCTCACATCACTCTGACACTGACTCTCCTGCCTCCCTCTTTCACTCATTAGGACCCTTGTAGATACATACACATAGTGCCATCCAGATGACCTAGAATAATCTCCCAAACTCAGATTACTTCTTTTAACCACATTTTCAAAGTCCCCTTTTCCAGGTAAGGTAATCTGTCTACAGGTTCCCAGGATTTTGATGTAGATGTGTTTAAGTGACTATTACTCTGACACTACATTCACTCTTAGGTTTCTAAATTAAGAGTAAATTCTTCCAAAAAGCCCCATATCAAGGTTATGCATCAGCCCTATTCATTACCATAATATTTTACATTATTCTAATCATTCAAGGATAAATAAGACAATGATTTTACATGATTTCATGATGTAATTTACATGATTTAATCTAGTAAATGATAAAGGAGACCCAGCAAGTATGCACATAAGGAGTTGAAAGCACTCTTGTATTCCCAGTGACTATCAAAATTCCTGCCATCTAGTAAGTAGTTAAACAAATTTTGAGTGAATGAGTGGCCAATTAAGTAGGAAATTCTTGTTTCTCCTTACATATATATAAACTTTTCACAAAGTATCTTCTAGTCATTAAGCTTATATTTATTTGCAAAGCTAATTTTCAACCACAGTCTTATTTTGCCTTCTCTTACTTTGCCTTATTTTATTCTATTTCTCCATAAAAGGAAATAGCACCAAAACACTGATAACTTTATAGTACATCTGCTTTACAGAAAATAATGCAGTAGGCAAAATAGTCATCTAACACAATCTTTTATATATCTGCAATGAAAATCTGAAGATGAAATTAAGAAATAAATCCTTTCACAAAAACATGACAAAGAAAAAAATACTGGGAATAAATTTAACAAAAAAGTATAAAACGTATCACCTGAAAACTACAAAACATTGTTGAGAGAAATTAAACAATATCCAAATAACTGGAAAAAGCATCTGTATTTATCATCAGAAGACCCAACCCTGTTAAAATGGCAATACCGTATGCCTCTTCAGCTGAGGCAATCTATAATAAGGACTGACAGGTGAGTGCTGATTGCCAGCTGCATTCCCAGTAGGTGGGTGAACAAACTCTTTATTCCTGAATAGAGATAAAGGCATTGCATCTAAGTAACCACTACTGCTGCTAATCTATAGGTTTAACTCATTCTACATCAGAATCTCAGCTGACTCCATTGTAAAATAGACAAGCTGATTTTAAAAATCATGTGGAGTGGTAATGGACCAAGAATAACCAATCTATCTTGAAAAAGAAAAAAAGTATGCAACCTCACACTTCCTAATTTCTAAGTTTACTGTGAAGCAATGACAATCAAAACAGTGTGGTACTGATAAAATGATAGACACATAGATCAATGGAATAAGTTGGAAAGTTCAGAAATAAGCCTACACATATTTTGGCCAACTCATTTTCGACAGGAATGTCAAGACAATTCAATGAGATAATAACAGCTAATGGTGCCAAACAACTGAACAGACATTTACAAAAGAAAGAATTGGGATCCTTATCTCACACCATGTACAAAAATTAAGTAAAATTGATCAAATACCTAATTTTCATTGATAAAACTATAAAATTATTGGAAGAAAACATAGGATAAATCTTTATAAATTTCTGTTTGACAAAGGAGTCTTAGAAACAACATGCAAAAATATGAGCAACAAACAAAAATAAATATAATTCACCAAAATTAAAAGGTTAGTTTTCAAGAGATACCATCAAGAAAGTAAAAAGACAACCCATAGAATAGAAAAAAGTTTGCTAAATCATATACCTAAGTTACTTGTATTCAGAATACATAAAGACCTTTTACAACTTAGTAATGAAAAAAATGAATTAAAGGATAGGCATATGATCTGAATAAACATTTCTTCTAGGAGGATATGCGAATGGACAGTATACACATGAAAAGCTGCTTAACATAATTAGACATCAGGGAAATGCAAATCAAAAACATGATAAGATAACATTTCATACCCATTAAGATGGCTAAAATTTTATTGTAAGTTATTAACAAGTGTTGGTGTGTATTTAGAGAAATTGGAACTCTGACACACTTCTGTTTGGTATGTAAAATATTACAGCCACTTTGGAAAACAGTCTGGTAGTTTCTTTAATGGTTAAACATAGTTTCATTGTGATGCAGCAATTCTACTACTAGGTATATATCTAAGAAAAATGAATGCATATGTTCACACAAGACCTTGTACATGAATATTTCTAAGAGTGTTATCGTAATAGCCAAAATGTGGAAACAATCAAAATATCCATCAATGGAACAATGGGTAAACAACATTTGGCATGCCTATCCAATGGAATATTCAGACATAAAAGGAATGAAGTACTGATATATTCTTTTTGTTTGTTTGTTTGTTTGTTTGTTTTGAGATGGAGTCTCGCTCTGTCGCCCAGGCTGGAGTACAGTGGCCGGATCTCAGCTCACTGCAAGCTCCGCCTCCCAGGCTTACGCCATTCTCCTGCCTCAGCCTCCCGAGTAGCTGGGACTACAGGCGCCCGCCACCTCGCCCAGCTAGTTTTTTTGTATTTTTTAATAGAGACGGGTTTTCACCGTGTTAGCCAGGATGGTCTCGATCTCCTGACCTCGTGATCCGCCCGTCTCGGCCTCCCAAAGTGCTGGGATTACAGGCTTGAGTCACCGCGCCCGGCCAAGTACTGATATATTCTACAGGATGGATGACTCTTGGAAACATTATCCTAAGTGAAAAAGCCAGTCACAAATACTACATATTATATGACTGCATTCATATGAAATGTCGGAAATAAGGATTTATAGAGACAATGTAGATTCGTGGTTTTTTTTTTAGGGATTGGGTGTATTAGGGGAATAAAGCTGTGACAGCCACAGGGTAAGGATTTATTTTTGATATAATGAAAATGCGCTAAAATTGACTGTGGTGATGATTGTTCATATCTGCAAATATACTAAAAAGTTGAATTTCGAGTTTTGAATGGGTGAGTTTTATGGTATGTGAAGTACATCTGACTGAAACTGTTAAAATAGGCAGCTAATATGAACTAAATTGTAAAATAAAATATTTAAGAGCGTGTTTCTCAAATGCTAAACAATAAAGAGAAAAATACATAATACCACTATCAAAAGTTAAAATAGTCTTTAAAATGATTATGTCGTTTAACTTTCTCTATGCCTGTGACATCATTAGTGAAATAAAACATTCCTTAGTGGTAGTCAAAATCTTCCTAAAGCTCCATGTATAGACTTGTAAATTAGTTTTCTTGCCTCCTTTACCAAATGATATGCACCTGATCCAGGAAGCTTTCCGGAGGTGAATAAATATTCCAAATCAAAGTTTTCTCTTTTGCCTTTATTCCTCCAAAACGCTTTCTTTTATTCATATTTGATTTAATACTATCACTTGTGTATGGAAATTTTATTCTTGTAGCTATACAAACCATCTAGTATAAAATATCTTAAATAGTTTGAGGGGGAAACATGAAGCAAAATTTAGTTCAATTTAACTGAGAGTAAAACTTTATTTCAATTGTTGGAGAAAAAAAGTATGGAACCTACTTGTCAGGTTGATTTCCTCAAGAAATAGGCCCTGAGGAAAACATCAGAGAGCAGGAGGTGTACTAGGGAGTGCGCCTGAGAGCTACAGGTGTGGATGAGAAAAGTTGAAAGCTGGATGAGTCGGAGGTAGAAGCCAAGATGAAGTGCAATTAAATGGCTCAGTCATCCCTGCAGTGAGTACTAAAAATTAGCGAACGCCTCAGAGTTGTCCCAAGTTGTACACAAAAAAGGTTATTTTAACCCTGTGTCAACCCTGGATGAGGGCCAACCTTGCATGGGTTCATGACCTTTGGTGATGATCTTCATCCAGGGCAATGCTGGGGTATTAGCATCTTCAGCTGAGGCAATCTATGATAAGGACTGACAGGTGAGTACTGGTTGCCAGTTGCATTCCCAGCAGCTGGGTGAGTAAACTGTTTATTCCTGAATAGAGATAAAGGCATTGCATCTAAGTAACCGCTACTGCTGCAAAGGCATTGCATCTAAGTAACCGCTACTGCTGCTAAAAGAAATACTGACTTACTGCTTTCAATAATAAGGTAATTAAAATTAATACTTAAACTATTTCTGAATGAACCATAATAAACCATATGGATATAATTACTCCATGTACAGATATGTCTCTCAAAAATTCAGCTATTAATCTTATTATTGCTCATTTGATGGCAGTGTTTCTTTTTTTCTAGTGACTTTTTAGATTTTCTCTTCTGTTTTACCATTTACAATGGTTTTTCCAGGTGTGGTTTTCTCTGTATCAACATACTTGGAATTTGTGGCTCCTCCTAAATCTTTCTCTTGATATATTTCTTCCCTTTGCCTTGCCACATCTCACCCTACTGTGCCTTCTGGTACTTTACTTATGATAATTGACAACTTCATTTTTGTCTCAAATGTTTCTTATACTCTTATATCCATTTTCCATTGCTTTTCCCTTCCTGTGTAACGACCTATGTTATAGTTTACTGATTCTGTCAGTTTGTTCATGTAATTTTCTGTTAAAAAGACCATTTGTGATTAATTGCTATATTTTATTTTCTAATTTCTAGATTATCCACTTTGTTATTTTCTATATTCCAGTTCGTGCGTGAATTTTGTCATTTGTTACATACAGTTAGAGTTGTTTTATTGTTTATAATAATTCTAGGATTTTGATCACAGGTAGATCTATTTTTACTGAATGTTTCTAGTAGGTCTTAGACAACTTAGTACTGTATTTAGATGTATCTAGTACATTTTTATAATTCTGTTCATTGTATTTGGAACATGATTTAATTTTTAGTTGACAATGATAGGTACTATGAATACGTGTAGGAGTGCCTGGGCTTCAAACTTCAGAGGGACCAGTTTGTTTTTCTTTCTTTCTTGTTTTGTTTTTTTCCCAGTAGTACATAGCTTTTCAGAGGGCTCAACTAGAGACCTAGAGTATTTGCTTTTGTTATTCATACTGGGCATGCCCTAAACTCCATGTTTTAAAACCCCAATACTATAAGACAACCAGACACTCTACTCAGGTTTCATGACTCAACTTCAGCTTTCTGTTTGTTTTCATGGTCTCTTATTTAATGCAGATTAAGAATATGAAAATAATCTTGAGATGATAAATGGCATAAAATATTGGGCCGTCTTTTTTGTTTTCTCTTTTCTTCAGAAACTTGGTCTCTCAGAGTCTGCCTATCTTTGAAGTCCTGAACTTCAACATTTGGATTCTAGCCCTGTGACACTACTAGGAGCACTAGGCTGCTACTGTTTGCATTGTTGCTGTTGTTATTGTTTTTATCTGCTCTCTGCTTATTTACAGATAAGCACATTTATCAAGGGGAGAAATTATGTCAAATGTCTGGTGCGTCTCAATGCACCTTCCACTAAAGGGAACAAATACTCACTTTGGCCCTTTTTCTGATACCAGAGTGAGTATTTATGAGCTATCCTTGGCTTTGAATCAGTACTAAGTGATGCAAATAGGTAGAGAACACTAGGAAATGGGAGTGATAGCCAACCAGGCTATGGGGCAAAATTATGTTTCCCAAATTTGGCAACATTGTAATGATTCCAGTAGAGCTACTAAATGTCAAGGGTCTTTAATATTGGAGTGGCTGCATCTAGTGCTCAGCGGTTTGACCAATAGTGTGCTTACTAACTCAATTCTGCAAAATATTTCGCATGTGGTTCTGTCAATCAGTGGCCTCTAAACTACTCTCAATGTTTCCAGCAATTGGGTGAGGTATCCTGTAAACTTTCCAATTATTATTTTCTACTTTATAAGCAAAATTAATTGTATTCCACTCAACCATTTTAAATATGAGTAAAAGTAATTGTTCATTTTACTGATTTATAGTTACATTTTACAATAAAAACAAAACAGGGCTAACCTTACTTTAAAATCATAAGGGAAACAATAACTCAGTAATTATAAAATCTTATATATATGATTAGAGTATAGCTGTTGTACAATTTGAAAAAGAAGGTGAAATTCATTGGAATATTAAAAGGAAATGTAATAAGATTTATTCTAACATTTTACATTGCCCAAACTGGTAAAATGAATGAAGCAAATACACAATTGCAAACAAACTATGTTTTCTAAACAAATTGTCTTTATATATGTTTAGAAAATGTTATATATACACACACACACCCCATACATATGTCTATACATATATATACATATTCATATATCTATATCCCTGTAAGTATAGATATACGAATATATATGTTTAGATACGTAGTCTGGCAAATCTTTTGAATTGCCAAAATAGTAAAAAGTCCTGTAGTCATCCAAATAGGATTGATTTTAGTAACACTAGAAGAAAAAAACAAAACAAAACAAAACAGAAAACTTTCCCCTAAAAGTATATTTTGTGAACTGGTCTTAAAAGGAATTATCTACTTTGCTTGAGAAGTAAATTGCAATAGGAATTTGTTAGTGAATAAATCAGGACTATAAAATCTTTCACATAGAAATCAAAGTTATATCAATAACATTTGATTAATTCACCCTATTTAAAAAAATATGAAAACATTTTCTTAAAACGTTTTAAAATGTCTTATTTCACATTATTTTGGGTATATAATAGGTATAAATATTTACAGAGTATAAGTGATGTTTTGATTCAGGATACAATGTGTAATAATCACATAAGGGTAATTGGGTATCCATCACCTCCAGCATTTATCACTTCTTCATTTGAGGGTTACTTCAATTTTACCCTTTTAGTTATTTAAAAATATACAATAAATAATTATTGACTATAATCACCTGTTGTGCTATTAAATACTAGACCATATTCATTATAAATATATTTTGGCCATTAACCATCCATTCCTTTTCCCTAACTTCCAGCTACCCCTCACAGCTTCTGATAACCATCATTCTACTCTATCTCTGAGTTCAATAGTTTTATGTTTTAGAGTAAGAATATGCAAAATGTGTCGTTTTGTGGCTTGCCTTCCTTCACTTAACATAATGTCCTCCAGTTCTATTCATGTTGTTGTAAATAACAGAATTTCATTCTTTTTCATGGGTGAATAATATTCCATTTTGTCTATGTACTACATTTTCTTTATCCATCCATCTGCTGATGGACACAGGTTCGTTCCAAATCTTGGCTATTGTGAATAGTGCTGCAATAAACATGAAAATGCAGATATTTATTCAATATACCGATTTCTTTTATTTTGGGTGTATACCTAGCAGTGGGATTGCTGGATCACATAGTAATTCTATTTTTAGTTTTTTGAGGAACTTCCATATTGTTCTACATAATGTCTGCACTAATTTACATAACCACCAACAGTGTAGGTGGGTTCCGCTTTCTCCATGTTCTCACCAGCACTCATTATTGCCTGTCTTTTGGATAAAAGCCATTTTAACTGGGGTGAGATGATATCTCATTGCTGTTTTGATGTGCATTTCTCTGAAGATCAATGACTTGAGCATTTTTATATATGATTTGTATGCATTTTTTTGAGAAACATCTATTCAGATTTTATGCTCTTTTAAAATTGGACTCTAGATTTTTTCCTATGAAGTTGTTTGAACTCCTTGTATATTCTCATTTTTAATCCCTTATCAAATATATAGTTTGCAAATATTTTCTCCCATCATGTAGGTTGTTTCTTCACTTTGTTGATTTTTTTCCTTTTTGTGTCAAAGCTTTTGTCATGTGACATCATTTGTTCATTTTTGCTTTGGTAATATTTAAGAAATCTTTGCTCAGTCTAATGTTCTGCAAAGTTTCCCCAACGTTTTTGTTTAGCAGTTTCAGAGTTTGAGGTCTTATATTTAACTCTTTAGTCCATTTTGATTTGATTTCTGTACATGGCAAGAGATTTCTGTACATGGCAAGTTTCATTATTCTGGGTATGGATAGCCAGTTTGCCCAGCACTTAGTGAAGACATTGTCCTTCCTTCATGGCACCTTTGTCAAAAACGAGTTCATTGTAGATGTGTGGATTTTGGGTGGGGGGGGGTTCTTTATTCTATTCTGTTGGTCTATGTGTCTAATTTTATGTCAGTGCCATGCTGTTTTGATTACTATAGCTTTGTAATGTAATTTGAAGACAGGTAATGGGATTCCTTCAGTTTTGTTCTTTTTGCTCAGGATGGCTTCGGCTATTGTGGGTCTTTTGTGTTTTCATATAAATTTTAGGATTTTTTTTTCTATTTCTGTGAAAAATGTCATTGGTATTTTGCCAGGAATTGCATTGAATCTTTTTATCGCTTTTAGTATATGAACATTTTAACAACCTTAATTCTTCCAATTTGTGAACAAGAAATATCTTTCCATTTTTTATGTCCTCTTCAATTTTTTTCATCAATATTTTATGGTTTTTACTGTAGAGATATTTCATTTATTTGGTTAAGTTTATTGCTAAGTATTTTACATTCTTTGTAGCTATCAAAAATTAGGTTACTCTCTTCATTTGTTTTTCAGTTTGTTTGCAATTGCTATATAGACATGCTGCTGATTATTGTATGTTTATTTTCTATCCTGCAACTTGACTGAATTTGTTTATGAATTCTAATAGCTTTTTTGTGGGGTCTTTTGCCTTTTCTAAATACAGGATTATATTGTCTGCAAACAAGAATAATTTGATTTCTTCATTACAATTTGTATGCCCTCTATTACTTTCTCTTGTCTAATTGTTCTAGCTAGGACTTGTAGTACTATGTTGAATACATTGGTGACAGTAGGCATCCTTCTCTTGTTCTAGATCTTATTGGAAAGTCTTTCACATTTTCCTCATTCAGAGTTATACTACCTGTGGGTCTGTCATACATAGTTTTTGTTGTGTTGAGCTATGTTCTTTCTATATTTAGGTTTTGAGAGTTTTATTGTGAAAAAAATGTTAATTTTATCACATAATTTTCCAGCATCATTTGAAATGATTATATGTTTTCTGTTCCTCATTCTGTTGATATGATGTATCATATTGAGTGATTTTTACTGCTGAACCATTCTTGCAACCCTAGGATGAATACCATTTGGTCAAGATAGATGAACTTTTCAATGTGTTGTTGAATTTGGTTGTTAGTATTTTGTTGAAAAATTTTGCATCTATATTCCTCAGAGTATTGGCTTGTAATTTTCTTTTTTTGTTGCATATTTGGCTTTGGTATCAGATTAATAATGGCTTCATATAATATGTTTGGAAGTATTCCCTCCTCTATTTTTTGGAATTGTTTTTGTAGAAATCATATTGATTATTTTTTAAATGTTTGGTAGAATTTAGCAGTGAAGCCATCAGGTCCTGGGCTTTTCTTTGATGGGAGACTTTCATTACAGCTTTGATCTTGTCACTTTTTATTGGCCTACTGGGGTTTTGGTTTCCTTCATGGTTCAATCTGGGTAAGTTGTGTTTATCTGGAAATTTATCCATTTCTTCTAGGTTTTTCAATTTATTGGCATATAGTTGTTCATAGTAGTCTCTAGTGATCCTTCGAATTACTGCAGTATCAGTTCTAATGTCTCGTTTTTCATTTCTGATTTTATGCATTTGGGTCTCCTCTCTTCACTTCTTTGTCTGCCTAAGGATTTGTCAGTATTATCTTTTCAAAAAACCAAATTTTGTTTTGTTGATTTTGTATGTTTTGTTTTAATTTAATTGATTTCTGCTCCAATTTGTATTATTTCTTTTCTTCTACTAACTGGGTTTGGTTTGCTCTTGCTCTTCTAAGTTCTTTAAAAATGTATCATTAGGTTCTTCATTTGAACTTTTTATTCTTTTTTGATGTAGGTGCTTATTGCTATAAACTTTCCTGTTGGCACTGCTTTTACTGTATTCCATAGGTTTCGGTAGGTTGTGTTCTTATTTTCATTTGTTTCAGTAAGTTTTTATATTTTCTTCTCAATTTTTTCATTTACCTCCTCACATGTCATTCAGGAATACATTGTTTAATTTCCAAGTGTTTGTGCAGTTTTGAAAGTTCCTCTTGCTACTGATTTCCAGCTTAATTTCATTGTGTTCAGAAAAGATACTTGATATGATTTCAACTTTTTAAGTAATTTGAATACTTTTTGACTGGTTCTATAAGGTATCATTTATCATTGAGATTAAACCATGTGCTGAGTAGATGAATCTGTATTTTGCAGCTGATGGATGAAATGTTCTTTAAATATCTATTAGGTCCCTTTAGTCTATAGTGCAGATTAAATCCAACATTTACTTGTTGATTACCTGTCTGGATGATCTGTCCATGCTGAAAGTGGGGTGTTGAGGTCTCTAGTTATTACTGCATTGGGGTCTAACTCTCTCCCTAACTCTGATAACATAATGCTAAAGAAGATTAAGCAAGTATGCACATACAGGCAGGAGTTTGACATACTCTTGTATGCCCAGTAACTATCAAAATTCATGTCATCTAGTATATCATTAAAATATTTTGCATGAACGAGTGACAGACTAAGTAGAAAATGATTGTTTTCACTTACATATGTTTAATACATTTTACAAAGTATCTTCTAAACAATAAGCTTATATTTATTTGCAAGATATTTTTAACCAATATCTCTTTTAGCTTTACTCTCTTATTTTGCCTTCTCTAGTCTTATCCCTTTCTCCAGAAAAGGTAAATAGTACCAAAAACAATGATGTCTTCATAATCATTTGGTGGCATCATGTTTTCTTGGATGTTCCTGATGCTTATGGGTGTTTGTCAATGTCTGGGCATTGAAGAGTTAGGTACTTATTCTAACCCTTATAGTCTAGGCTTGTTTGTGCCCATCCTTCTTGTGAAGGCTTTCCAGGTATTCAAAGGGAATTAAGTGTTTTGATCTAAGTATTTTGTCACTACAGCCATATCTGCACTAGAGTGTGTCCTGGTAACACTGCAACTCTTGCCAACTCCTAGAGGTACTGACTGGGTGGGCTTGAGTAAGACCCAGGAGAATTCCCTGAATTTCCAGTCAGTGTTTCTTGTCCTCTTCCCTTACTTTCCCTGAAACAGAAGGAGTTTCTTTCTCTCCATGTTGGGTTGCTTGGATTTGGGGGAAGGGTGAAGCAAGCACTTCCATGGATACAGCAACTGGGACTGTGCTGGGTCACACCTGAAGTCAGCATAGTTGTGTGTCTCACCTCAGGCTCATGACAACTACTGCCTTGCTACCACTGTTTATTCCAAGCCTAAGGCCTCTATAGTCAGCAGGTAGTGAATCCTGCCAGGAATGGGTCATTTCCCTTAGAGCAGCAAGTTCCCTTCAGACCCAGGGTGGATATAAAAATGTTGTCGAGGGACTAGAACCTGAAATTATCGATTTCAGAAATCTGATTTGTGCTTTATTTTACTGTGACTGAGCTGGTAGCCAATTCCAAGACAAAGTCCTCTTTTCTTTCTCCTTTCTCCAAGCAGAAGGAGTCTCTCCTCCAGTTGAACTTTCTAGCATTGGGAAAGGGGTAGCACTGCAAGCACTCACATGGCTACCACAGCTGGGACTTCTCTGGATCACACCTGAAGCCAGCACCATTGTGGGTCTTGACTGTACCCCATGGCATCGACTGCCTGGCTACTTCTGATATTTATTCATGGCCCAAAGTCTATTTAAACAGCAAGCAGGAATCTTACTAGGACTGGCTCCTTTCTTTCAGGAGAGTGGGTTCCCTTCTGGCTCAGCCTGGGTCTAAAAATGCCTTCTCAGAGCTGGGTCCTGGAATCAGGGACTTCAGGAATCTGCTTAGGGCTTTATTTTACTGTGGCTAAGCAGGTACCCAAGTTGCAAAACAAAACCCTCTTTATTGTTGTCACTCTGTTTTTGCAGGTGAAAGGAGCCTGGAACTAGGGATTTCAGAAATCTGCCTGGTGTTTTATTTTACTGTGGCTGAACTGGTATCCAATTGTAAGACAAAGTCCTCGTTTCTCTGCTTTCTGCAAGCAGGGGTCTCTCCGTGAGCAGACTACCTGGGATTGGGGGAGAGGTGACACAGACAGTTCCTTGGCCTGGACAGCTGGTGTCTCTCTGGGTTATGTACACCCCACTAGCTCTGAGCCCAGCACAACACTAGGACTTGCCCAAAGACTACAGTTTTTGTGACCTGATTGCCTTTCAAATTTATGCAGGACCCCAGGGCACTTTAGTTCACTGGTGGGGAGTGCTAGCCAGAACTCAGGTTCCTACCACTGAGCTAGAACAGTGGTCTAAATGCTCCCTCTATGGACACTGACGGAAATCTGCCCTGTGTTGTGTTCCATGGTGGCAGGGCAGCACAGAGTTCCAGTATAAAGTTCTACAACCACTTCACTGTCCCTCCCACACACAGATTCTGTCTCCACATGTAGCCTGAGTACAGGGCAGGGGTGGTGTAGGCAGTGAAAGACTGTCTTTCCTATTCTCTTTCCTTGACAGGATATTACAACCAGGTACTGCGATTGCTCACTTGATTTTTGTTTCTTATCAAGGTGGTTTCTTATATGGATAGTTGTTCAATTTGGTGCTCCTCGCAGGGCAGGGAGAAGGTCACTGGTGGGTTCTATTTGGCTACCTTGCTCCTGAATGTTTTTCAGAGATACCTCTTCTCCCTAATGAATTACTAATAGATGGTACACATGCTTACTTTTTTTTATGTGTGCTCTAAAGTCATTTCGATGTTAATGGCAACATAATTTGTATTGTATTTTCCCATCTTAATGTTTGAACACTGTTCAAAATCTGAGTACAATATTGACCACATCTCAATTTTGTTCTTTCCACATTGTTTTTTCATTTCCCAACACTTCTAATGATCACACTAAACATATTATGACAAGAACTAAGGCTATAAAATATTTGCAGACAGCTTATTCTTTTGACAATATGGTTCTTATTGGCACGATCTATGCTTTTTCCTTGGACAGTTGCATTCATATGTCCCATATTTAGAGAAGCAAAATAATCTAGTGACCAGCAGGATAAGAATAGTTCCTCCTCTCAATTCATACATTAAAATGCATTTTTACGTTTGGTTAGGAGTCTATCAGTATTTTGTTTGAGGTTTTAAGAAAAGAAAGTATGAGGAAACATGATTCAGACGCACTGCTGAGTGTGGAAGGAAACACATGTTTTCCATTTCTCTTGAGAATCATAAGTTCCTGTCTTCCTAGGAAAAGACTGATTGTTTTTGGTCATACCAATAAGTAACCACCTGAGTCCATTTTAAACCCATCATGTTTGATCAATGACAACTTCCTCTGGTAGCATATTTCTTAAAGTCTGTCTGGCAGCAACTGCCTTTTCCACTGTTCAGGTTTTTAAAAGTCTGTCAATCAGAAATAATCTCCATGTGATAACCTTTCACAGCTATAGTTCAACCAATCCCTAAACACATTCGCTTCTCAAGGTCTGACAATACCTGAGAGCTCTATTTTTTTAAAACCCTATGTAAGATTATCTCTTTATTTTTCCTCTCTTTTTTTCTTTCTAGGAAAAGAATTACTGTTAAACAAAACAAAAAACTTCTATTTCAGGCAATGAATGATGGTCTCTTTCCTTTGGCAGCCTTCAATGAAAACACAACTAAATAGTCTCTACTTTTAGTGTCGTGTTCTACAAGAAAAGGACACAGATTTCTTGAGTGAAGGAATCTACCCCATGCCTATATTTCTTCCTACATAATTTGGAATAAGTTATTGCACATATTAGGCTTTCAGTAAATCAAATGATTTAAAGATGTTTCAGTTGCAAGCTATTTTATGTTTATACAATCTACTGTTAAACTTTGGATTTTAGCAGTAGACATTTTATTTAAAGAAAATTTGACACCAAATCTAACTTTTAACTAACACAGCATAATGGTTCTGGGTGAAGATATAGACGTGGAAACTAACTTTCTCCCATTTCTTCTATTTGTTCCTTACCTCCCTCGGGTCTCTATGATGCTTTACATCAGGTGAAACTTCACTAAATAGAGTTTTAAGCCACTAATCTATTCCTATTCTCTAATTCAAAAGATGAGAAAAATGAGGGAAGTAAGGCCACAGTGACTTTCTCAGAACCATCTTAATTATGTACAAATTGAAATTGTTCTCTTCCATGACTGACTAAATTTCCACATATGCAATCCTTTTGGTCTTCTAAAATGCATTTTCATTTTCATTCATGTGAGTTTATATGAAGTTAATTATATTTTACAGTAAAGTATTAATTTTATGTTTTCCTGAAAATAGGAAAATTGTAATTATTTTCTGCTAATATCAAGTAGCACTGTTTATGATATACTTTTATATTATTTCTAGAATGTTTATTGACTTCCTATATGTACTCACATATCTTTAGTAGGCATCTTGTTATTTTAAGTTTTCATTTATAATTATCTAAAATTAAAATTTATAATAATTATACATTTCTGTTATATGTTATTACACTAGAAAAATCACAATATTAAAACAATCATAACAAATTATAATTTTATTTAATAATTTGAGTAGGAAGTATGCCTTGGCTTTGTTACATATACATTCATTATTTTGTAGAAAATATATATTTATTTTCTCTTAGAGAAGAGTTTTAATAAGTTAAATAATAATTTTAATTAATTTATCAAGCAAATACATATTGATCATCTCTCATGCACTTGGTATTATTACATGCTCTTGAAATACACCCATGAACTAAACAAAGATTCCTACCCTCATTTAACTTAGATTTTAAGACAAAAAATAAATGAATATAATAAATAATATATATGAAATATCACAAAATGATAAGTATAATAAAAAACAAAATAAAAGGGTAGGGGAACTGGTACCATTTGTGTAAAGGCACAGATTATAATTGTAGTAGAGTGGAGAAGGCAGAATGAAATGAGAGGTGGCATTTTAATGAAGATCTGAGAGATATGAAGAAATTAGCAGAAAAATATATGGGTGAAGAGTTCTAGGAAGAAAAATAATCCAGTATATAAGGACACTAAAACAGAACACACGAAGATTGTTCAAAGAAGAGTTAGGAAACCAGGGTGGCTCAGTAGAATATATAAAGGACAGAAATGTAAGATGAGGTCAAAAAGATGGTAAGAGGCTAGACTCAATAAGGTCAGAGCATATGAGGCTTTTAATCTGAGTAAAATGAGGAACTATTGCAGGGTTCTAACTGAAGAGTGACCTGTTGTACTCAGATTTTAATGGGATACCTCCTGCTGCTGTGCCCTGAATATTCTTTTAGAATCAAAGAGCAAAATCAGAGAGATGTGTAGGAAGTAATTAGAGTACACTAGTCAAGAGATGATTACTTGTACCAGAATGGCCAATGGGTTTTGCTCCAGAGTTGGGTGAAGAGAGAGAAAGGAGGAGAAGGAAAGAGTGGAGGAGAGAAGGAGAGCAGAAGAGAGAGATAAAAGGTGGCCCTCAGGTTTGGGGTTTGATTAAGTTGTGAACAACTGAGACAAAGCGAATTGCAGGTGGAACAGGTTTATGGCAACAAGATTAATAGTTCAGCTAAACATGTTGTATTGGGGTATCAATTACACATACAAGAGGAGATGACAGTTCAACAAACATGTGTTGATTTCAGGCTGGAGAAAATACAAAATCTACAAACAATCAATATATAAATGGGATTTTTAATGATCACAGTTAAAGAACAGAAAATGTCCAACAAATGAGCCCTGAGACACTTCAACTTTAAGAGATCTATGAGAAATCAGGAATCTGCATAGGAGACTGAGAAGAAATGACCAGGGAAATAAGAAGAAAACCAGGAGAATGAGTCCCAGAAGCCAAGTGAGGTAATATTTGTTTTCATTTTCATGAAATAAGTGATTGAACATGTTAGATGGGGCTTAGATATCATAGAAGATTAGAGAAATACATATTTAACAACTTGGTCATCGATGGTTCTCACAAAAACAGATTCGATGGTCTAATTAGAGAGAATGGGAGTGTAAATGGCTCCTTCAAGGAGTTAAAGGTGGTATGAATAAAATGATTAATTTGTGAATTTTAAATTATTAATTTGTAAGTTTGAGCCATGCTCTCCTAAGTAACATTGAACATGTCTCTTTTGAATAAGCCTAAACAGACCTAATATGCAAATATTTGGAGCTTTCTTGGATCATACAGTATGCTATTCTAGCTAATCTTAATGAAAAGGTGTTTTATTTTCAAAACACTTGTAGAATTAGTATTTTATGCATTTTTTAAACATAGGCTTGTGGGCACTCCTGCCTCTGGATTTCAAGAGAATAATTTTAAAAGGATTGGTAGAATAAGACCAGTTTATATGCTTAATGTTTTCTAATTATTTTCATGGGTTATAGTTACATGTTCTTAAGATAGCTTGACAACTTTTATTTAGTTCATGCAATGGTGTGGGTTTAATTTCTCTAAATAAATTGTATTCTTGTTCTTCAATTCCAGAATATAAATAAGATCTTAGGTGTTACTAAGTATAGGTATCTAAGCAAAATAGAAACAACCAGATTGAAAACAATCTCCTGGTTTCTCAACTGGGAAGACAGCTAATCCAATGCCTGACAAAACAACATTTCACTGCTCACAAACTATCACTCCAGCAGTCCTTCACAAAATCCCTTAAAACTTGATACTATCAAGTCCATGGAATTTTTTCTTCTCTAAGCTAAATACATACAATGTATGACTTCTCATTAGATGTAGTAATTTTGAAACAGCATTTCTATTATTCAAGACAGGAATTCAAAATTGTATTTCTAACAGCAACAGCAGCCACTTTCTGATGTTGGCACTAATCTCTTTTCAGTTCATGTTCCACTTGCTACATAGTGGAACATTTGCTATGCATCCTCATGGGTGTACAGAAGTATCAGGCTACTTTAGAACCACCTGTCCTCATGGATGATAATAAAACTATGCCCAAGTGAATTTTTGCAGCAGGATAGCAACCTGTGCTTTCACGTCACAGCTGTTTCAAAATGAAAGTAAATGACATAAATAAAATTTGGCATGAAGATAAACTTGCCTTTTAGGTGTATTTAAGGACCTGGGGGATTGTATGGAAATAGAAGGATGTGCAAATTGAGAAAATGTATTCCTAAAATTACCATATAGCTTGTTATATCCTAATATCTCCAAGAGAGTCCATTTTTACCAGTTTAGAATAATTGAAGTAAAAGCCAGTCTCTATTAATAAAGAAGTCAAAAATAATTTATTCATTTATTCATAAATACATGCCATGCATGCATGTATAAATTCATTTTACATATATAGATCCTCCTTAGGCACACTAAAAATCACACTACCCAATGTAATAATCAAATAACTCTTTAAGGTAGGCATAGTTCTCCTTTAGCATGTAAGGACACTGAAGAAAACAGAATATTTAAATTGTGTAATGCTCAATGTTTTATATTTCATATTCTTGTTTCAGCAGACATTACTGGTTGCCTAATAATTAGGCTCCTCCAACAAAATTCCTTGCTTACAAAATGCAACTATAATTTTGTTTAGTTATTGGAAGATATATTTTCATGGATCTCTCTCCAAACCCAGGGGTTAAATGTTAATTACTGTAAATCAATCTTGACAATTCTATTCCTCTGCTCAAGTATCATGAAGATGGCATAACCTAAACTAGTAAAATAGACAGGGGACTCTTACTACTGTTTTATTTTCCCTCATAAAGAACACAAGATAATGTCTTCAAGCCTTTGCACATATTTGTGTTATGACATGATACTGGTAGCTGCTATATCCAACTGGCAACTACAAGTGACATGTCAAGAGAAACCCGTGCAAGTTAATCAGAACACTTGCATCATTGAGCTGCTACATTAACTCACCCTATAACAGCTTACCTCTGGACTTGCAGTTAGATGAGATAGTAAGTTTCTTAGTTATATTACCAGAATTTCTTTCACTTGCTCTAGAAGCATCTGATATAGCTAGTACATATTGGAGTAGTAATTTAAAAACCATTATTTGTGATTCAAAATAATGGATTCTTGCCATTGTAAACCTGACATTATTTTAAAAATGTAATACTTTTACTAAATTGAGATGGAATATTGTAATATTTTTTCTTCTTTTAAATTCATATAGTGGAACTACAGAATTTTGGTATTTAAAAAGTGCATACATATAAAAAATGTCAGCTTACTCATTTTAATTTACAAAAATTGATACCCAAAGCTAGTTAGTTGCAAATCCATCTCTTCAGTCACCTATGCAATTGTATTAAGTAAATCCTGCATTTAAACCCCACTGCCATTAAAAACAACTATGGCTTATCAGGGGAAAAATCTTGTTCTCTTTTAGCCTTATTACTATTAAGTGCTAACTGGGATAAATAATACATTGTAATACTTTAGTGAGGATTCAATTATATTATGCATACAAAAATACTAGAACATATTAGCTACCAGTCAATATTGACTTTTATGCACACCATCTTCTTATGCAGAGTGTTTTACATATTACAAGAAATACAGTTGAGAAATGAGTACTTTGGTTAAAATTATTTGTATTTCTCAGAGTATTGTAAAACTTTCCTTTAAATTGAAATACACATCAGCACATTAAAGCCTTTGAGAAATTCTGGAATAAAATAATCTGCATTTTAATGTAGTGCTACATAGAAAATTACTTCAAAATTAGAATAAAAAATCAATAAATATGTATGAACTCACATGCATAAGCTCGCCATCAGGATGCTGGCTAGGGTTTGCAGTTACCTGAAGGTTTGACAGAGATGAAGATCTGCTTTCAAGATGGCTCACTCAATTACTTGACAAATCAGGGCAGATTATTGACATAAAGATTCCAATACTTTTCAGGTGTACCTCTCCACATTGCTGCTTATGTGTCTTTATGAAATAGTAGTTGGAGTCCACAAAGTAAGTAATCTAAGGAAAGGAACCAAGGAGGATGCTTCAATGTCTTTTATAATTTATTTTAGGAAGTTACACAGGCTACCTTTTCTATGTGTTATTTATTAGAAATAAGTCACTAAGTTCATTCCATTATTGATGAGAAGAGATTTCAGATCCATCTCTTAAAGGGGATAATAAAAAAGAATAATAAACATATTGTTAAACCACCATGGAATATTTGTAACTTCATTTAATCCAGATTTTCCTGAAGTTTTTTTTTTAATCATAGAAATCTATATTAAGGTAACATGTTTCTAAGGATTCCCTAAAAGTATCCATGACATAACCAAATTCTATATGGTTTTATTTGAATATAGATATGAAGAAACTTTTTCATGAGAAAAAGCTTGAGTATTTCTAAAATATTCAAGCAGCTTGACAACTGTTTGTTTTCAAATACTCCCTTGAATTGTATTTGTCGTTTTTGCTTGCTTCTAATAATTCATAACCGTTGATCATGATCTAAATTGGCAATCCTAAATTTGGATTATACAATGGGACATAAAAATATATGTCCCGGGCGCGGTGACTCACGCCTGAAATCCCAGCACTTTGGGAGGCCGAGGCGGGTGGATCACGAGGTCAGGAGATCGACACCATCCAGGCTAACATGGTGAAACCTCGTCTCTACTAAAAATACAAAAAATTAGCTGGGGTGGTGGCGGGCGCCTGTAGTCCCAGCTACTCGGAAACTGAGGCAGCAGAATGGAGTGAACCCAGGAGGCGGAGCTTGCAGTGAGCCTAGATCACGCCACTGCACTCCAGCCTGGGTGACAGAGTGAGACTTCATCTCAA
>NW_016805390.1:1273792-1278031 GCF_001698545.2 Rhinopithecus bieti
CACGAGGTCAGGAGATCGACACCATCCAGGCTAACATGGTGAAACCTCGTCTCTACTAAAAATACAAAAAATTAGCTGGGGTGGTGGCGGGCGCCTGTAGTCCCAGCTACTCGGAAACTGAGGCAGCAGAATGGAGTGAACCCAGGAGGCGGAGCTTGCAGTGAGCCTAGATCACGCCACTGCACTCCAGCCTGGGTGACAGAGTGAGACTTCATCTCAAAAAAAAAAAAAAAAAAAAATTATATATATACATATGTATGTATGTTTTGGAGAGACATTTTCTATCTGTAACTTGGCATATACTGTTGTCTTTTAAAGTTTAAGTGGTGTTATTAAGGGTGCTGACTAGGATCACTATTCTGCAATGTGAAGCTGTTAGGAGGAATGAAATCAAGTTTTTAAAGCAGTGTTCTATTTTTTCAATAACCAATAGATTGGTAAAATGGAATATTTGTAAAATACCCTCCACAATCTAAGGGCAAGGAACACCCACAGGAGTGAAATTCTAAAGAGTTCCTTATGCTTAACTGTAATCTAGAAGTTTGTAAGCATTGCCATAGAGTTTTCTTGAAGTTGCTACATACCTGCTTAGTTCCTTAAAGCAGCTGGGTATATAAGAACTCAAACAAATGTCCTAGTCATAGATAATGAATTTCTAGCTGCTGGAGTAACTCATATCTCTCTCTTTAAAATGTGAGTATCAGCCAAGTCAAAGAGTCATTTGAGATCTGAGACCATTTAGGAGATACATGATATCTGCTATAATCAGTCAAATGGGAAAGAATAACTTCATTGGAAGAGAAAAACAAGATGCATGTTACATGAACATAAGCATGAACAAACACAGGATGTTCTCCCAGGGACACAGATTAAATGAAAGAGTTCTATATTTTCTGTTTTGTAGAGAAAAAAGGACCTAAGAAAATCAAGTGTTGAAATGTAACTGTCATTAGATGGCAGTTGCCTTACCTACTGTTTTGTTTCTTACTGAAGGTTTCAGCTATTCTGTGCCCCATGCAGCCCCATCACCAAGAATTGTACCTCTGGGAAATGATAATTTTCCACAAGAGCAATTTTTATATCTAAAAGATAAGGGGAATATGAGAAGAACGGTTGTTGCTGTTAAAGTATGTCCTCAGGATTATAAACTGCATTATGCAGTCATGAACTTCTGTATTAATGTCATTTAACCTTTGGCAATATTAGTCAAGAGAGGATCTTGTGAAGGACGGTACATTAACTTTTAGAAGTGATGGGCTGTGATATTCCTGCTGTGATACTGAATGGCACTGGATGAACTTCAGTACAGTCTTCTAAAGATATGATATTTTCTCTCTATAGGGCAAAGCTTACATACATGAGGGCAGATCTGTGAATTCATATATTTCAACCTGTCCTTGAGTAGTAAGACATAATGGTGCCATTTGAAAATAATTCTATAAAATAGCTCACTTTTCTGGTTCCTGTCCACTACATTTTTAACTGTTTCATTATTCTATTTGTTCTATAGAGAGATACTGGAAGGTCATTTTGTGTATATGTGTCTTTATGAGATTGGAGTTGGAGTATACAAAGTAATTAATATAAGGGAAGGAATCAAGGAGGAAGCTTCAATGCCTTTTATAACCTATATTAGGAAGTCACACAGGCCACCTTTTCTATTGCTATTTGGGTCAATTATATATATAATATATATCACATGTACTATATATATTATTGAGCAAATATATATATGTGTATATATATGTGTGTATGTATATTTGAGAATATATACACATATATATTGTCAAAAATTCTAGACACTTTCAAACTATTTAGGAAAAAATCTCTAAACAAATAGTTGAAACAATGAACTTAGGCATTAGTAGAAGTTTATACAAATTACTGAGAGAATAAGATAAGTAATTATCTGGCTGAGTTAAGCGATGAGGAAAAACATTCCTTCTAGGGAGATTAAGGGCCACCTTCTTGGGTGGAGAAAGAAACAAGGCAATGAATACAGACCTGGAGTCAGATCAAAATTATGTCCTTGGACTTCTATGTTTTGAATGACTTTTGACATATTACTTAACTTCCTGGTATTTCAGGCACCTAAATTATACAGTACAGATATCTCATATTTCTAAAAAACAGTCTGTTTCTTCCTTTTTATGTACTAGTGGCATATAAAAATGAACATGTCAAAATTTAACCTATTACATTTCCTGTGAAAATGTGTCCTTCCTGATGCATTCCTGATCAGTTATTAATGTTTGTGCCCCACTGTCATCCTCCCCAGCTATATCTCTATGTTAAAACCTAATCACTAGTTTCAGCTTTCTACATATGGCTAGCCAGTTTTCCCAGCATCGTTTATTAAATAGGGAATATTTCCTCATTGCTTGTTTTTGTCAAGTTTGTCAAACATCAGATGGTTATAGATGTGTGGTGTGATTTCTGAGGCCTCTGTTCTGTTCCATTGGTCTATATATCTGTTTTTCCAGCTTTGTTCTTTTTGCCTGGGATTGTCTTGGCTATGTGGGCTCTTTTTTGGTTATATAAAAAATGTAAAGTAGTTTTTTTGCCAATTCTGTGAAGAAAGTCAATGGTAGCTTGATGGGGATGGCACTGAACCTATAAATAACCTGGGGGGTATGGCCATTTTCACGATTTTGATTCTTCCTATCCATGAGCATAGAATGTTCTTCTATTTGTTTGTGTCCTCTTATATTTCGTTGAGCAATGGTTTGTAGTTCTCTTTGAAGAGGTCCTTCACATCCCTTGTAGGTTGGATTCCTAGGTATTTTATTCTCTTTGTAGCAATTGTGAATTGGCTACAAAGAGAATAAAATGATTTGGCTCTCTGTTTGTCTGTTATTGGTGGACAGGAATGCTTGTGATTTTTGCACATGGATTTTGTATCCTGAGACTTTGCTGAAGTTGCTTTTCAGCTTAAGGAGATTTGGGGCTGAGATGACGGGGTTTTCTAAATACAAAATCATGTCATCTGCAAAGAGAGACAATCTGACTTCCTCATTTCCTAATTGAATACCCTTTATTTCTTTCTCTTGCCTGATTGCCCTGGCCAGAACTTCCAACACTATGTTGAATAGAAGTGGTGAGAGAAGGCATCCCTGTCTTGTGCCAGTTTTCAAAGGGAATGCTTCCAGTTTTTGCCCATTCAGTATGATATTGGCTGTGGATATGTCATAAATAGCTCTTATTATTTTGAGATCTGTCCCATCAATACCTAGTTTATTGAGAGTTTGTAGCATGAAGGGCTATTGAATTTTGTTGAAGGCCTTTTCTGCATCTATTAAGACAATCATGTGGTTTTTGTCTTTGGTTCTGTTTCTATGCTGGATTACATTTATTGATTGCCGTATGTTGAACCAGCCTTGCATCCCAGGGATGAAGCCAACTCGATTGTGGTGGATAAGCTTTTTGATGTGCTGCTGGATTCAGTTTGCCAGTATTTTATTGAAGATTTTTGCATCAATGTTCTTCAGGGATATTGGCCTAAAATTCTCCTTTTTTGTTGTCTCTCTGCCAGGCTTTGGTATCAGGATGATGCTAACTCATAAAATGAGTTAGGGAGGATTCCCTCTTTTTCTATTGATTGGAATAGTTTCAGAAGGAATGGTACCAGCTCCTCTTTGTACTGTGGTAGAATTTGACTGTGAATCTGTCTGGTCCTGGACCTTTTGTTGGTTGGTAGGCTCTTAATTATTGCCTCGATTTCAGAGCCTGATATTGGTCTATTCAGAGATTCAATTTCTTCCTGTTTTAGTCTTGGGAGGGTGTATGTGTCCAGGAATTTTCCCTTTCTTCTAGATTTTCTAGTTTATTTGCACAGAGGTGTTTATAGTATTCTCTGATTGTAGTTTATATTTCTGTGGGATCCGTGGTGATATCCCCTTTATCACATTTTATTGCATCTATTTGTTTCTTCTCTCTTTTCTTCTTTATTAGTCTGGCTAGCGGTCTATCAATTTTGTTGATCTTTTCAAAAAACCGGCTCCTGGATTCATTGATTTTTTGAAGGAATTTTTGTGTCTTTATCTCCTTCAATTCTGCTTTGATCTTAGTTATTTCTTGCCTTCTGCTAGCTTTTGAATGTGTTTGCTCTTGCTTCTCTAGTTCTTTTAATTGTGATGTTAGGGTGTCAATTTTAGATCTTCCTGCTTTCTCTTGTGGGCATTTAGTGCTATAAATTTCCCTCTACACACTGCTTTAAATGTGTCCCAGAGATTCTGGTAT
>NW_016805390.1:1278962-1313594 GCF_001698545.2 Rhinopithecus bieti
AATCATTAAAAAGTCAGGAAACAACAGATGCTGGAGAGGATGTGGAGAAATAGGAACACTTTTACACTGTTGTTGGGACTGTAAACTAGTTCAACCATTGTGGAAGATCGTATGGCGATTCCTCAAGGATCTAGAACTAGAAATACCATTTGACCCAGTAATCCCTTTACTGGGTATATACCCAAAGGATTATAAATCATGCTACTATAAAGAAACATGCACACATATGTTTATTGCGGCACTGTTCACAATAGCAAAAACTTGGAACCAACCCAAATGTCCATCAATGCTCTGCTGACTGAAGAGAATGAAGTGCATATACACCATGGAATACTATGCAGCCATAAAAAAGGATGAGTTCATGTCCTTTGCAGGGACATGGATGCAGCTGGAAACCATCATTCTGAGCAAACTATCACAAGGACAGAAAACCAAACACCGCATGTTCTCACTCATAGGTGGGAACTGAAAAATGAGAACACCTGGACACAGGGCGGGGAACATCACACCCTGGGGCCTGTCATGGGGTGGTGGAAGTGGGGAGGGATAGCATTAGGAGAATTACCTAATGTAAATGACGAGTTAATGGGTACAGCAAACCAACATGGCACACGTTATACCTATGTAACAAACCTGCACATTGTGCACATATACCCTAGAACTTAAAGTATAATTAAAACAAAACAAAACTAATCTCCAATGCTATAGTATTGAAGTGTGACTTTGGGAAGTATTAGGACATGAGAGGTTCATCATCATAAATGGGATTAGTCCTTTTATAAAAGAGGCCTGTCTGACTCTCTTGCCATATGAGAACACAGCTAGAAGGATCCATGTGTGAAGCAAAGAGCTCTCACCAGACACTGAATCTGCTATTACTTTCCAGCCTCCAGAACTGTGAGAAATAAATTTCTGTTGTTTACAAATGACCTACCATAGGGTATCTAGTTATAGCAGCCCAAATAGATGAAGACAGCTCGCTAATGTAATATAATGCATTTCCATTCACCAGTTCCATTAGCCCCAATTAGCAGGACTGATTATTTAGTGTAAATTGGATGGGCTCTTGAAACCTGGCAAACCTTGGCTCAAATTTAGGTTGTATCACTTAACAGTTATGCATATTCATGTATAGGTATTAGCCCTATTGAGCCTCTATCAACTATAATATGGTAATAAGGCTTGCTTTGGATGATTCTCATGAGAATTGGTTACAGTGTATGTAAAGAGGTTATCACATGGTACTTTCTGAATAATAAATATTATATTTACCAATGTTCATTATTTTCTTAAACTCCTCACATCTTCCAGAAATTCAATGAAATGCCAAGTATTGTAAAGTGTGTCTCCTAAATATTTCTCCACATATCCTACTTTCTCTCTCCATGGCCTAGGACTTAGTATAGACTCTAAATACCTGTATTTAGAACAGATTTCCAACTGGGTACTTTGGTAAAAGCCATACTACCATCTACCTCATTCTCCACAATTTAATTCACACGATTTCCCTGAGAAGTATGTCAGATGTATAACTTTTGCTTATAAACTATACATGATTGTACTTGTCATCATGATTAAGTCAATACTTGTCAACACAGTAAACATAGTCATTCCTAGATGAAGTCAATACCTATTAAGATTGTAAACACAATCATTCCCAGTTTGATCCTTCCCAGTTCTTAAATCATCTTTTGTCACAGACATTCCTCATTGCATTAGCCATAATAATAAGTTATAATACCTACTATTTATTGATTGCCTTCTCGTTGCCAGGACTATGCTAAGTACTAAATGAGCATTTCATCATCAAAAGGAGCTTACAGGTTAGTAAATACACTTATTTTAATTTCACAGATGAGAAAACCAAAGTACATAGATTTAGTAAGTGGCCAGAAACTGCCCAGCAAGTAGAGAATCCAGAATTTGCAAATTTTATCTCTAGAGTCCTTAGTTTTACACTACTCTAAATAGACTGATTTGCAGTTCTTTGAATGTACTTTTTAATATATCCATTCAATTTTTCATATGCTCTTATCTGTGTTTATTTGGGTTCTATTCATTCAAAAATGTAAGGGTTTGGCTTAAGTCCTTTGTCTTCCAACAAGTCTTTCTTCATTACTGTCTGACTGCATTCATAATACGATCTATACAGGTCTCTACTGAAAACTGTCTGTAATCATGTCTGTAATCATGACAAGAGTAAGAGTGCTAACTTTTCATCTCATTATTATATGGTCGATAGTCTCTAAATAATTGGAAAGTCAATTTAATAAAGGTTTGTAAAACTTACATAGAATCATGTTAATTCATTTATCCAGTCAGAAGTCAGACCCACATATTTATCAATTATCTTCTATGTATGCTTGATTATCTTATCCAGTCCTTTTTTCTATACTAGATGGTACTTATAAAGTATAAGTCAAATTCTTTTTCTCTATTATTTAAAATATGCAAAGGTTTACTGTTACATTTATATCAAAATCTAAACTTCTCACCTAGTCTTTCAAGGATTAAAACATGAAGTCTCTACCAGTCTCTAACCTCATAATGCTTCTGACCTTTCATTACACTCTGGATATCCCACTGTTTCTACTATTTGACTAATACAAAGTTTATTCTGTCTCGGCCTTTGCTGTTTCTATCTCTCTATGAGAACATTCTTCACCTACATCTTGGCATGACTTCACCTTTATCATTTAGGTTTCAAGTCAAAAATCACTTTCTTATAGAGGTCTTCTCTGACCTTCCTATGGTAATAGCTTTATAATCACCACATCCACCATCAATCTTTATTCAATCACCAAGACTTCATTTTGTCATAACATTTATCCTTATCACTATCTGAAATCACTTTAATTTTAGTGAATAGTTGTTCTTGGTTTCTCCCTGGAATATGAGCATGATAAAGATAGAGAATATATTTTTACCATTCTATCTGTCATGGATAGAATAGTGGTATATATTCAATTAATGTTTTTTGAATGAATAATGAAAACATTCATGTGTATATGTATGAATAAAGCAGAGAAAATGGATACATTTCTTTTTAGGAATTATATAATTGCACAATAAGTTACAACATAAATGATAAGTACAGAATTATCCACAAAGAGTAATTGAAATTGGTCAAGTAAGGATAACATAGATGGAATATATTCAATATCTTAAAGCTATAATGGCTGGAATTTAGAAATCTGTTTATACAGAAAAGCAGAGTTTGCATATCAGTGATTTTTTTGTCTTGGGTGACTAAATTGGTATTGTTACTAATAAATCTTATAAATTTCAAGAAGAATGATATATTTTAAAGCTAAAGTTTGAGGATAAGATTATTTTAGAGCTATTATATTCTAAGTGTTCATGAAGCATCCTATGAAAGACGGGCAATCTGAACTTGGCCATATTATTCCAGAGCTAAGAAAATATACTGGAGTGAGAAATATATTTGAGGCATTTGAAGTCGATGAGATTGTCCCAGAAAAACATTAAACATAAGAGCAAAGTTAACAATAGTCCTGGGAGAAGTAATAGGAACAAAAGAGTGAGTGGGAAAGATGAATCACACTCTCCAAGAGGCAAGTATATATAGTGTTCAGAATGAGGAAGATAGAGAAATCAGGATGGATTTTACCTGACTACAAATGTCCACTGCTGCGTATTCCTATGCTCCACTCTACAATTTCAAGTCTCACAAGAACAAAAGATTCTAAAATACAGGCAGGGCATGGAGGACCACTTGTTTCCCTCTACCACCCCAAAGCCAGTCTTTTTTTTTTTGTTTTTTATACTTTAAATTCTAGGGTACATGTGCACAACGTGCAGGTTTGTTACATATGTATACATGTGCCATGTAGGTGTGCTGCACCCATTAACTTGTCATTTACATTAGTTATATCTCCTAATGCTATCCCTCCCCACTCCCCCATCCCCACAATAGGCCCCGGTATGTAATGTCCACCTTCTTGTGTCCAAGTGATCTCATTTTTCAATTCCCACTTATGAGTGAGAACATGCGGTGTTTTTTCTTAATGCAATTCCACAAATACTTGATCACTTTCAATGCACCCATTAGAGAGCTACAATTGTCCCTTGGTATTCTCAGGAATTTGTTATAGGGTTGCACAGATACCAAATCCATGGAAGTTGAAGTCCCTTTTATAAAATAGTGAGGTATTTGCATATTTGCATCTTCCTGTGTACGTCAAATCATCTCTAGATTACTTATAATACCTAATACAACATAATGATATATAAAGTTATTATAATTTATTTTAAAATTTTTATTATTGTTTACTTTTGTATTCCTATTTTTATTGTTTTATTCTGAATACTTTTGATCCACAGTTGGATGAATCCATGGTGTGGAACCTACATATGGAGGGCTCACTGTACATACTGACACAATTGGACTTTGTGTCAGAATGTCTCCTCTGGTCCCAATGTTCTTTATGTATGATGGCTTGACTTTTACTATATCTATTCCAGGTGCTAATGAACTCAGTGATATTTTGAATCTAGGCCAGTGTTTGCCAGTCTAGATATTTACACACAGCCTCTCTTGAAGGAGCCACAATTTATAAAATGTTACAAGTAAGTTTCACCCTGTTACTGTGCAATTTGGGATGGTAATGGCTAGAAATATACAATCATGGAAAATAATATTGCTTGTTTTATTTTTAAGACAGGCAATAAATGTAAAAGAGAATAGCAATTACTGACACCACAAAATGTACAGGCCACTCTAAGCCTCAAAGGCTCAAACAGATATTCAAAGTAAAGATAATCTTGAAAGACAATATATTCTTATATTGCTGTGTGTTAAATGTAATGCTTATGAATGATTTTAGTCAAAAAGTAAAATAAAATAAAAAAGTAAGAAAATATGATTCATTATCATATCTAGCAATTCTGCTATAAACATTATGGTAAGGCATATAAATTCAAGTTGAAAAAATAATAATTAAAACACAAAAGTACCCTTAATAAAGAAAAAAGTGATTTCATAAATCTATATTACCTGAAGACAGTGTCCATAGTCAAGTACAGGAGTGTACTCCCACTTGCTATCCTGAGCTGTTGACAGGTTAGCTACATTAATGTTTAGTGGGTCACTGTGGTGAAAATTGATGTGTAACTAACCTAACTTCTGAATAACTGCTTCTAGAGCTTGAAAGCAGTTGAAAACTTAAAGGGAATGACAGAAGCTTCACTATGTAGTGTTTGTAAAGTGCTCCCTAGAAATCAGGGCTCAGACCTCGGTTTCCTCTGCGGTTTACAGAATGTCCTGTGGCTCCACTTGTGAGCCCTGCAGAGGATGAAGAACCAATGTTGAAGACATAAATGTTATTTAATTACAAGTCACAAAATCTGTTTTACTCGATGTTGTGGTTTGCTCCATTATGAATCAGTCATTGTGAACCTAGCGGAGCTGTATCTACAGATTAACTCTAAAGTGATTTTTCTTGGAAACTGAACGACCAAATTTCTTTTCTTTTCTTTTTTTAAAATTTCAAATTTGTTTTCAACTCAGGGGGTACATGTGCAGGTTTGTTACATGGGTAGTTGTATGATGCTGAGGTTTGAAGTACAATTTGTTACAGTATTCCTTCAATGCTGCTTTGCCAGCCGGAAATCTTTGCACCCACCATCTCCTCTGTCTGGGCCTTGCTTGGGCCCACAGGGCTCACTCTACCCACTTGGTACAGAAGCCTGCGCTGGGTTCTCAACTGCTCAGCTCTCGCACCAGCCATGGCTCCATGCTCATCCCACAGCTGGCCTGGGGATGCCACAAGTGGCTTCCATGGTGGGTGCCAGTGTTTAAATGAGAGTAACACGGTGGCACCTGCAAACTGGAAGATGCCAGCAATCTCAAGCTCCAAGGGGTGTTACAGCTCTTGCTCAGGCAGTTCCAATGTCTGGACCCCCAAGAAATATTGGAACTCTTCACTCTCATAGCTTGGCAGGTGGGAACATGTTATAGCTCTCTTTCTCCCATAGTCTGTCAAGCAGGAGCATGTAACAGCTCGTTCATTCCTGCCACCTGAAGCTCAGCAGGCAGAAGGGAGGATCACAGCTCATTCATTTCCGCTTTTCTCAGTTCAGCAAATGAGAGGGTTACAGCTCATTTGTTCCTGATGCACGCAGTTCAGCAAGTTCTAGGTTCTTGTCCTGCGACGAAGAGGAATAAGGTTTGCAGACACTACAGAGTAAGGCAGAAGAATCTTACTGAGTGACAGGAGGAAAGCTCTAAGCAGAAAGGGGATCCTGAAAATGGGTAGCCATCTATGAGGTTGAGTCTGAGATTTTATAG
Organism: Rhinopithecus bieti; assembly: GCF_001698545.2. Classification (NCBI taxonomy): domain Eukaryota; kingdom Metazoa; phylum Chordata; class Mammalia; order Primates; family Cercopithecidae; genus Rhinopithecus; species Rhinopithecus bieti. The sequence goes on from NW_016805390.1 coordinate 1,285,273, forward strand.
GCTTAGTATGGAGGAGTGTGTACTTATTGATCTATGGGTGTTCTTGGATAAAGCACCATTTGGATAGAAAAAGCACCATTTGATTGGTTCCACCATCCGGATGGAACCAATGAGTTGAAATGAGTTCATTTTGAGTGTATAAGACAGGATACAAGTTTTCCCTCCAGTGGTGGATTCCATTCAGAACTGGCAGTTTGGTTTTCAGGCTTCAGGGTGTCTTTGGCTTAAAGGTCAGGTTTCACCGGGGACTTGTCTCTGTCTGCCTAGAACTCTGTCTCGTGTCACTATCAATCCCCCATCTGAAGAGGTACATCTAACTGCCATTCAGATAGAGACGGTGACCGAGCTAACTGTTTCATTATGACAGGGGCACGGTGTGGTGAGAACGGAAGTCAGATCTCTCTCCGAGGCCTATCCAAAGGTCCCAAGTAAAAGAGAGTCATTGTCTGAGGCTCTATTACATGACCATTTGGAGTTTGATGACCTCTAGGTGAGCAGAAACACATTTCACAAGGAGGTTCAGTATTTGTGGGCCAAATATGAGTATTATACAAAGAGGAAGTAAAAGCAGAAAATCCGTACCAGTGGCAAAGACAGCAAAAATAAGAAGTAAAATAAACTATCATTCTGAAAACAATGTGGCCAAAGCTGTGTCACCTTGGTGAAAGAAATTCCATATTGTATGGTGGAGGGGAGTTACATTTTAGAAGAGAGATAGCTGTTTAGGGGAGTAGATAATCCCACGGGTGTTCAGGATTATGGGGTCCTTGACAAAGACACCTTATGCTGAGGAACAGAACGAAGGTGAGAACAGCAAGTGTAGGCAAGACTATAAAGGGGATAGCCAGGGAAAGTTATTGACACCTATCTTTTGTGATCTTTAACTTGAGGTCTTCAATTTCTTCACACTGGTGCTTCAGGTGCTCTTCTGGGTCAACAGAGGTAATTCTATCAGTTTCCCAGGACTTTATTTGGGTATAATGAATCCAAGAATATATTCCAGTGACCTTCACTGCTGAGGGAGTAGAAAGAAGTACAGTGTAATGCCCTTTCCAATTCAGAGCTAGAGAGAAAAAAAGAGAAGGAAAAGCCTTTACCAGTACTAAGTCCCTTGAGTTGAATAGATGTGGTTCTAGTTCACAGGGTTGGGACTCTGACAGTTGTCTCAGTTCCTGTTGGAAATGGCCCAAAGAAGTTATATGCTTAATCAAACCAGAGGTTTCTTTGTCTAGCAAGAAATTATTGGTGAGAAAAAGCTGTCCATATATCATTTTGAAGGGACTTAAATCTAGCTTCAAAGGGATGTTTCTGACACGTGTAGGGCCCTGGGGAGAAAAGTAATCCAGGGGAGGTAAGTCTCTCGAGACAGTTTTTGGAGGTGCCTTTAGATAATATCATTTGTCTTTTCTGCGTTTCCTGAAGATTGTGGTCTCCAAGCACAATAAAGATGGTATTGCATACCTAGGCCTTGAGACCCCCTGGGTGACCACTGCCCTAAACAAGAAGCTATTATTGCTCTGGAGGTACTTAGGGAGTCGAAAGTGAGGAATTATCTCATTAATTAGTACCTTTATCACCTAGGCTTTCTCTGTCTCATGTGGAAATGCTTCTACACAGTTAGTAAAGGTATCTATCCATACCAGGAGGTACCGGACACCTTTTATCTTTTGCCTATGGATAAAATCCATTTGCCAGTGTTCCCCTGGGTAGCCTTCCATTCTTTGAGTACTAGGGAGGAGAAACCATTGATTGACGGTTATTTTTAAGGCAAGTCGCACAAGCTTTAACAACCTGTTTGATCATTTTTATCAAATTTTCACTTGAGAACCTTTGGGTCAATTGATAGGTTTTATCCTTATCTAGGTGAAAGGTTTGGTGAGGGATTTTAAAACCTTTCCATTGGCTGGAAGCTGGTAGATGAAATTTGTCATCCTCCAACTGTAGCTATCCTGAGGGCTGAAACGTGCATCCCTGAGAGGTGGCCCATTCTATTTCTACAGGAGAATACTGAGGTTTTATTTCTCTTATGAGTCACTCCCAGATCAGAGAAGCCTCAAGTGGATAAGAAATCTGGGGCCTTCTCATTGCTGATTTAGCTACTTGGTCTGCCAATATTGTCTCTTGGTTATTTTATTTGTTCCCTTTTGGTGACCTTTACAATGTATTACTGCCATTTCATGTGGAAGGAAAACTGAGGTTAATAGTCTGTCAATTTGCTGATGGTATTTAATGGGAGACCCGTGAGCTATGAGGAAATTATACTTTTTTCCAGATACCAGCATGGGCCTGGAGGACTATGAAAGCATACTTAGAATCGGTATAAATGTTTACTGCTTTCCTTTGCTTAATTCAAGCACCCACAAGAGGGCAATTAGCTCAGCTAGTTGAGCACCTGTGCCCGAGGGGAGAGGCACACTTCGAATAGCGTCATTCAGGGTGACTATTGCATACTCTGCCTTATGCATCCCTTGTTCTACAAAAGAACCTCTGTCCAAAAAGAGACTCCAGTCTGTATTCTCAAAGGGGGTTTGTTTGAGGTCCTCTCTGGCCACAGAGATTTGCACTATTATCTGTTTGCAGTCATGTTCAGGCCCTCCAGCTTCCTCTGCGGGTAAAGAAGCTGGGTTTAGGGAGGGATAGGTTATTAATGGGACTGCAGATGCCTCCAATAGCAGAACTTGATATTTGAGGAGAGAGTTGTTTATAAACTGGAGACCTCCCTTAGAAGACAGCAGTCCTGTCATATTATGTGGGGTATAAATGGTTAAGTTATTCCCCATGGTTAACTTACTAGCCTCTAGCACCAGCAAAGTTACCACAGCAAATGTTCAGAGGCAGGGTGACCACCTAATGAAGCTCCTTTATTAGGTAGCCTATGGGCTGGACATCAGGCCTGGGTTAGAACGCCCAGGGCCATTCATTTCCTTTCTGATACATAAGTATTGAACATCTTCCCTTTGGGAAGACTAAAGCTGGTGCCTTAAGCAAGGCTTGTTTCAGTTGGTTAAAGGCCCTTTTAACCTCTGGTTCCCAAATTAGGGAGTGAGTCTTAGCTGCCTCGATTTAACTTTATTTGTTGATGTAAGGGATAAGCTATCTCACCATACCCAGGTATCCATAATCTGCAGAATCCTGTAATGCCCAAGAATTCACTCAGTTGCTAGACGGTTTTGGGGAGGGAGAAGGAGGAGATGGGCTTAATCCTTTCTTTGCCTAGTTCTCTGGCCCTGTCTGACAAGATTAGAACTGGGTACTTCACTGAAGTCTTACAGAGGTCAGTCTTAGAGACTTTATACCCTCTGTAAGCCAGAAAATTAAGAACAGTCTTACTGCTCTCCTGAGAGATATACTCAGTTGGGGTACAAAGGAGAATATCATTTACATATTGTAAAACTTTAACCCGAAGATAAAGGAACTCAGAGAGATCTTTTGACAATACCTGCCCAAACAGGTGGGGGTGTCTTAGAATCCTTGAGGTAACACAATTTGGCTTAGCTTGATGGTTTGGTTGAAGGGATCCTCAAATGCAAACAAATCCTGGGAGCTGGATTGTAACAGTATGCAGAAAAAGGCATCCTTTAGGTCAAGGATTGTGAACGATTTAATTCCCTCAGGTATTTGAGTTAGCAAGGTATAGGAGTTGCAAACTACTGGATGAATTGGAACCACAGTCTGATTAATGAGGCGGAGGTTCTGGACCAGTCTCCATTCCCCACTGGGTTTCTGTATGCCCAATGTCAGGATATTTCAAGGGCTATTTCAGGGTTTGAGGAGGCCCTGCATCCTCAAGCTATTGATGATGGTTTCTAGTCTTTTCTTAACTTCTGGTTTTAGGTGATATTGTCTCTAATCAGGGAAGGAGGTGGGATCCTTAAGGTGGATCTGGGCTGTATGGTGGTTGTGGCTCAGCCGATTTCCCCTTGAGTTGCCCAAACTTCTGGACTAATATTGGACTAATGTTGGTCTCCACTAGCAAGAGACAAGAGTCATCCTGGAATCATAAGGATGGTGGTTCCTATACAAACTAAAATATCCCTGCTCAGCAGAGGAGTTGGGTTTTCAGGCATGATTAAAAAGGCATGAGTAAACAAGAGGTCTCCTCAAATAAAACTATGGGGTTGGGTAAAATATTGCATTAAAAGTTTTCCTGAAACATCACTCCCAGTTATGCTAAAGGAGAAGGAAAGGCCTGATTGGAGAGGAGAGCAGAAATAGTGGCTTTGATATTCAGGAGGAAGTCCATCTTCCACCCTTTGACCTCCAGAATCACCTGGGGCTCCTGGATGGCCATGGTCACATAAGCCATTGGAGCTGGTCAGAGGAGCCCTGTGACCCGTCATTCCTGCTGGACCATGGGGGAGACTGGCTCTGGACTCAGTGACCTGCAGCTCCACGGGGAGGTCACCCTCTAATGGTCCCCTTCCTCAAGTTGCCTGAGCAGTCAGTCCTTCTTAAAGTGCCCTGACTTGCTATATTAGTAGCAACTAATAGGTGTACCTCAGAGATTCTGGGATTTGTAAGCCTACAAGGCAGCCATTAGAGCCTCTGCCCTTTTCTTGCATCTCTTCTCTCTTTCTTGAGCATCCCCCCAATCCCTATAGTAAAATTCCGAGGTATTTTACACTCAGTACTTTCAGGAGGTTCTTTAAAGTACTGTCTTTTTCCATGGCCTGTTTCTGCAGCTTCCTCCTGATAACAAGGGCCACCTGAGTAATAAACTTATGCTTCAGGTGTTACATTTCTTTGTCATAGAGCCATATGTACATGAGATAATCTATTACTTAATACAGAAATTAACAAAATGTTTAGAGTCCCTATGTCCAAATACTGTAGAGGTCATTTTTAGATAAATAAAGAAATATATGCAATTAATAAACATAGTTCCATGAACATAATAAGCATTTCATGAAGGTCTGTTTTAGAAATTAATTGCTAATAATGCTATTTTAGTTATTCCATTAAGTATGTACATGAAATAGAGTATATTTGTATTTTTTAAAGATATGGAAATTGAGTTCAGACAAGCTTAAGTAAGATTATTTTAACCCTGTGAGCATCTAGCTGGCATTGAATAGATGTAGGATTTAAACATCAGCGTAATTTTACAGTCTCTATTTGTTTTCCCTGTAAGTATTCTTGACCAATGACATTTTCCTCATTTACATTCTTAAAGTAAAAATGGATTTTCCACTAGAGACCATCTTATGTTTATACAAAGTAAACTTCTTATAACTTCTCTTTGTCATTTGTTTTTTCGTGTTATAAAAGAAATGTTTCAAACAAGAGGCAGAGAATATTTGTACTAGAGAGTGGCTGCCTTTTTTTTCTCCCTTAAAGTTTAACCTGATTATAGGGTTCAATCATACAGAGGTCCATTAATTTGCACTGAAAATAGTAAGGTTTCATCTGAAGAAATTTCAGAGAGGTTAAAAACAGGATGGATATGAACAATGAGTATCGTCTACCTAAAAAGTTTTAAACCAGAACCTTTTATTTGGTGCTAGTAATTTAGCTTTGTAAATGCTGATATTGCTAGTGAATTTCCTCCACACTTTGGAGGATGTATGGATCACCATAACAAATAGGGAGAATGTTTTTCCAATAGGACCTTCTTTTTAACATGACAACATTCAAAGTCTGTCTAATGGACTTCAAATTGTGAAGTCCTTTGTGTTGTATATTCTAGCAAATCAGTAGTATCTGAAAGATTCAGTGCAATTCTTTATAAATCTGACAATAAGTAAATGTCTCTGTTAGTGTTTCCCAAAGATGATCCCTTAATAGATTGTATTTTTAAATAATTAACATGATCAAATATATAATGTATAATTATTAATAACAATTATCAACTATATTCTTCGTATTATGCCACATATCAAAAATTATTCAGCACTTTACAAATATGGTCTCAATTTTACTAGCTCTATGAGATAGCCATTATATTTCTTAATTCATGCAGAAACTGAACTTTATTTTAAAATGTCTAACTTGATATTTGACAGAACCTAATCAAGGACCATATTTGTTGACACAAGTATCTGAACTCTTATCCAGTTGTATATGCTATTTATAAACATAGTTGAGAGAGTAGGTAGAAAAAGTAGATGAAAGAAGATGATGAAGGCAGGTAATATCTTTTCAAAATGCAGTCTCAGCTAAAGTCTTAGTTCTGACTCATTACATTGTTTATCTACATGATTCCACTGAGAAAACCAGGGCAAATTCTGCAGCTTTCAAGCATTCTTTTCCTTAGAACACTCATACACTAGCAAGTCCGCTAGACAGCTTTCATCTAGTTCCCTGATCTTTAGGATTTCTGAATCTATTGTGCAGAATTCTCTGTCTTTTTATTAGAAATATGGGAAATTGAAGATTTGTTTTTTTTTAATCAAGTGAGATCAAAGGTATTGAGAAGCATAGGACTTTATTATGTTTTCCTTGAGATTTGAGTCATAGTATCGATCACAAAATAAGAACTTTCCATTCTAAAGTAAGACATATCGGACAAAACACCACACAAATCCAAAACAAACTAAGGAAGCAAAGTTTTGGCTTTTCTTCTATCCACTATTGTCATATTGTAGCCTTTGTCTTCAAAGAAAAGCACCAATCTATAGTTTTCACTCCTGATGCTTACTCAAGATATAACTGTGTGCCTTGGCTTTCCACAGAGCCAATCTCACTCAGAAGGGATCAAAGTAAAACTGGCTAAATGGCATGCTTCAAGATCTGTTACAGGTTTCAATTAAGCAAAATCATCACATTTTACCTCATGTTTATGTATAAATACTAATGTCTAATTTTTCCAATCACACAGTCTGGAAAACCACTTGAGAGATTTCTATGAGTCCTACCCAGGACCTAAAATGCTCATCAATAGGAATACTGTCCTCAGCTTTTTTCTTTATGAGAACTTAAAAAACGCTGCACTTAAGGGAAACATCAGCCTAGAAAACTCACTTTCCTGAATGACTATAACTGTATATATTTTTGTAGTTTTATGCTTATATACTGCTGTCATATTATTTATCTCATTTACTTATCACACCAGACTGAGTCAGATGAGACATGGATCAGAATAATTTTATAGTTACTATTTATGTTTAAGCTAATATACATAAGTTGTATATAAAATATTGACTTCAAGGGCCAGTTGTTTCCACCTCTTTATGATTCTAGTGCATTTATCTGACTATTATCCAACTTTAGCCTTCTAAAGAGTAAATTCTTGATAGTGAATCTGTAATACTTACCTAACTTGGGGTATCAAAATATATAAATTAAGCCTAAATTATTTCATAACTTCTTGCATACTGTATACATACTAGTTCATAGTATGTACATGATTCAGGGTCAGGGGAATAATCTTTATAGCTTTTTTTCAATTTGAAAAGAATGTTTATCTAATTTCAGAATAAGAGAAATTAGATAAATTAGAGAAATTAGAAATTGGCTAATTTATGTTCTCATATGGCCATAAATCATGCTTTATTTATAAAAGTTAATCTATTTTATGCTCTATCCAAAAAAAATCAATAATTATTTTGAAGCCTCATGGCCATAATAATTTTATATATTCTTTTCCCAGTTTCTGGATCTTAATAGTTGCTTAATAAACATTCATCTTCTTTCGTATGTATTATGAAAAGAGAATCACATTGCTTTTTTAAAAGTAGTACTCTGTACTAAATAAATATAGTCTGAAACTTTATTAAAGAATATCAATATTCAGACACAGCAAGAGAGGCATAGATGGTCCAGCAGGAGCAATTGTAAATGTTGGTCATTTATTTAACTATTAAAACTAAAATGTAATGTAATTTAAAAGTAAGAGTTCACTTACATTTTGGGTTGATGGAATAGTTGTGGCAGAAAATGAGAACATTTTAAATTTCTATTTTAAAAAATTATTTAAACATATTAGAAAACCAACGAAGCAAAAAGGTAAGAGCTAAAACAACACAGAAGACAAAACTACAGAGAAGTGACTTATGGTTAGCAACGACTTTTTCATTAGGGCCATTTGCAGATTACAGGAAAAGATATGATGCTGAGATGTTTTGCAAAAAATAACAGGGAAACTGCTGCAGGATAGGAAACACTGCTGAGTGTTTAGGAGACAAAGTTTAGAGTTCAGGACCCATCAATAGGATGGGATGAGGTGAATAAAACAAGTTCTCACCTAAAAACAACTTTGGAGAGTTATGAACTTCAGAAAAGTTGAACCAGGAAAAAAAATAAAAGCATAGAAGGAATACTGCTTTTGCCAAGTTGAAATAATGACTAGATTTCCTCTTTTCTCTGAAACAAATATAAAAATTTACAAACTTAATTTTTATATAAGAATACATGAAACAAACATTTTCAGATATTAGATGAACTTCAGCGAACCTGTGACCAATGACCCTGTTAAACCCCACTATTGCCGTTGCTTACTTAAGAACGTTTCCAGGACACAGTACAGGAAGGTAAATCCCAGGCAGAGTCTGGTTGAGTTGAGAAGATAGTGAGGATTTCAGGGAGCCCAAGTAAATGAAGAGAGAGAGAGAGAGAGAATGAGTGAGAGTGTGTGCGTGTGTGCGTGTGTGTGTGTGTGAGAGAGAGACAGAGAGAGAAAGCACGCTCTAGATAACTGCCTAGGGTCTCCCTGAGTCTTCACTTGAGTACTAATCAGTACATATGGGAGAGGAAACTACATAACATCATTGAAAAGAAAAACAGAGACCTATCCCTGGAACTCTATGGGTTTAAGCATAATTTTTATTTCCACTATATAGAGTAAAAACACACATACACACATAGAATTCCCAGCCCATTGGGTAGAATATTAGAAAGTTAATGCCTCAGTAGCAAAACGAAATTTGATTAGACTCCAGGCTTCTGGAAATGCTCAACTACATTTCCCAGAACTCCCTTTCTAGTATGTTTCCTATTAGGGTAGGCTCTAAGGCTATTTATCTCCTGAGAGCTACAGGGCTAAAGGAAGGGAGCAGCCATTCTTAGCAAACACACATGTTATTGCTGATCTACTGACTCACCTCCTTGCCCAGAGTAGCAGCTGGAACTACAGTGGCCCCTCAGGACCTTTACTGAGTTTCTCTGATTCCTGGGCCAGGGCTGTATGTGTTCAGCTTCATACATGGCATTGATCAATGTAGCATACCTTTCTCCACTAGGTCAGAGACAAGGAAGGAGGACATGGAGGTCAGTCACTTCTTGTGAGGTTTCAGGTCATGGGATTCCAGGCTGCTCTTAAGCTTTGCACATAACTACCTGTCTTGTGAACCTTGGGCTTAAGACTTGAGGAAACTGCTTAGCTAACCCCATAATTGAGTGAGTCAATTCCTTCCATTACTCGTGTGTGTGTGTGTGTGTGTAACTCTTCTAGAATGATTTTATTGGTTGCTGCTTCTCAGGTTGAAATCTTACTAATATATCCTTAAAAAAATAAAATTTTTACCAAGTAATTTAATTGCATCAGGGAACAAACATCAAGCATATGTATAAGAATAAAAAAAGATCTAGCACCCATCAATACCAAATTCACATATTTTGTCATTCAATAAAAAACTTGCCAGATATGCAGGCACAAAAAAAGTCTATTGAAATCTACAAGAAATAACAGATAATGGATAGTGATCCTGTTTATAAAAGATATATGAAATTTAAAAAATATATAGAGATGAAGAACAGATCAGTAGTTGCCAAAGCTTAGAGTTTGAGGAGCAAGGAAGGGAGTGAGGCTATAAATAAAAATTTTGTATCTTGATTCTGGTGGTGCTTACATGAAGCTACACCTGCTAAAATTGAGCATGATTCTATACATACACATGGAAACACAAAAACGAATACATGATTAACCAATGAAATCTGAATAAACTCTGTGGTTGTCATTTTCCTGATTCTGCTATTGGAGTATCAATTTCAAAGTTATGCAATTTATCAACATTTGGAAAGGCAGAACGAAGGGTGCCTAAAATCTCTCTGTACATCTTTAAAATATTCCCTGCAAACCTATAATTATTTCCAAACAAAAACTTTTAAAAGTGAAATGCAGACAGAAATAAGTAAACTGCTAGTGTCCTAAATATACTCCTAATTGGAAGCTCTGATGGAAGGTAGGAGCGGTGTTTGAAAAACTAACACAGAAAACTTTCCAAAATATATAAAAAGCAGAAATCATGACTCAAAGAAGCTCAACAAATTCTCAGAAAAAAAAAATATATAGACATTATAAAAATTGTTAAAAGCACTCCTTCAGGCATAAGGAAAATGATAAAAGTTGGAAATCTGTAAATCTGTGTCTACACATAGGAAGGAAACAAGAAGCACAACAGAAATAGTAAATATGAAGTTAAATATAGAAGACTTGTTTCTTATTCTGTAAATATCTTTCAAAGACAATTGTCTGTGTAAGCAAAAGTAATAATGTAAATGAAATAAAATAAATAAAAATTTGAGGTTGGGTTTTTTGAGAGTGAATCTTAACAAGTACTTTCCTGCATTGAAATCTTTCTCTTATCCTGCAGATGAAGGATAATTTGCCCTTTACAATGATAACTTAATTTCTGTATAAAACCAGCTTCTTTTTCTNTATTCCTGATAAATTGATAATTCAGCGGGCAAACTAGGTAATTTAAAGTTAGTTAATCCCTGATTTTGCAACTTTGAAAAATAGCATTCATGTAATATTTTTAGTAATACTACAACTATATTTGATTTATCAGTTTAAAAAACTGTATAATTTTTAGACATTAGTTGTACGGATCAAGTAAGTTATTATTGTTGCCACAAATTGCACATTTGTTTAATAACTGATGTCCTTTAAAAATTGATTAATCTGTTTTGTTGATACATTTTATATTGCTAAAATCATATAGCCTTAAATGTTAACTTAAATTGTATTTTCAGATTTTTAGCCAACTTTCAGAATTTAGACAGATATTAAATTGAGTTAATTGGTAAATAACATTTACATGCCTGGATAATATATAAGTAAGAAAAATATCTGTCACTAAACATGATTATGAATTTAGTTGTTTCTTACTTTTATACATTATGGGACAGCTACAGATTTATAGGTTAAATGTTTTACATGATGTATAAACGCTTATTTTATCGTCTTAGAATTTGTTAAAGTTATAGAAAATGTTTGCATATAAAATATAGATAAAAAGTTATAGTTTTCTCAGTTTATAGTTTTCTTTTCTTTTCCTGGAACAAGATAAAATTTGTTTACTTTGATTAAATGTGATAGTAAGTATAAGTGTTTGAGACTAGATACAATAGTGACACAAAAATATAAACATAGACACATCAAAAATATGGTTTCTCTGCTTGTTTCTTGATAGCATTACTGAGTAATATAACAGAATTTTACAAATTTAATATATGTTAAATCATGTTTTTTAAAGTATATCTTAAAGCTAAAAGCAAATATTTAACTTTATCACATATTTGTATATTTACATATTAGTGAATATCTAAACACAAAAAATGGTAGATTAATGCAAAACATTTATTGATCATAATAAAATTTAAAAAGTGTTTCAATAAATTGATCTCTGGCTAGATTTATAACACTGCAAATAATGAATTTGAAAGAAGCTATAAACAGTGCTAAAATATTATTAAGTGGCTCAGTGTATTAGTCTGTTTTCATGCTGCTGATAAAGACATAACACAAGACTGGGAAGAAAAAGAGGTTTAATTGGACTTAACAGTTCCCCATGTCTAGGGAGGCCACAGAATCATGGTGGGAGGTGAAAAGTACTTCTTACATGGTGGCAGCAAGAGAAAATAAGGAAGAAGCAAAAGCAGAAACCCTTGATAAACCCATAAGATCTCGTGAGACTGATTCACTATCACAAGAACAGCATGGGAAAGACAGGCCCCCATGATCCAATTACCTCCCGCTGGGTCCCTCCCACAACAAGTGGGAATTCTGGGAGATACAATTCAAGTTGAGATTTCAGTGGGACACAGCCGAACCATATAATTCCACTCCAACCCCTCCAAATCTCGTGTCCTCACATTTCAAAACCAATCATGCCTTCTCAACAGTCCTCTAAAGTCTGAACTTATTTCAGGATTAACCCAGAAGTTCACAGTCCAAAGTCTTATCTGAGAAAAGGCAAGTCCCTTCCACCTCTTGAGATTATAAAATCAAAAGCAAGCTAGTTACTTCCTAGATACAATGGGGGTACAGGTATTCGGTAAATACAGCTGTTCCAAATGGGAGAAATTGGCCAAAACAAAAGGGTTACAGGGTCCTTATGCAAGTCTGAAATCCAGTGAAGCAGTCAAACTTTAAAGCTCCAGAATAATCTCTTTGACTCCATGTCTCACATTCAGGATATGCCGATGCAAGAGGTGGTTTCCCCCGTCTTGGGCAGCTCCACTGCTGCAGCTTTGCAGTGCACAGCCTCCCTTATGGCTGCTTTCATGGGCTGACATTAGTATCTGCAGCTTTTCCAGGCACAGGGTGCAAGCTGTCAGTGGATCTACCATTCTGGGGTCTGAAGGACCGTGGGCTGCTTCTCATAGTTCCACTAGGTGGTTGCCTAGTAAGGACTCTTTGTGAGAGCACGGACCCCACATTTCCCTTACTCACTGCCTTAGCAGAGGTTCTCTATGAGGGTCCCACCCCTGCAGCAAATTTTGTCTGGGCATCCAGGTATTTTTATATATCTTTTGAAATCTAGGTGGAGGTTCCCAAACTTCAATTCTTGACTTCTGTGTACCCCCATGCTCAACACCTCTTGGAAGCTGCCATGGCGTGGGGCTCCCACCCTCTGAAGCCACAGCCAGAGCTGTATGTTGGCCCCTTTCGGGCATGACTGGAGTGGCTGGGACATAGGGCACCAAGTCCCTAGGCTGCACACAGCATGGGAACCCTAGGCTTAGCCACAAAACCACTTATTCCTCCTGCGCCTCAGGACCTGTGATGGGAGAGGCTGCCAGGAAGTTCTCTGACAAGGCCTGGAAACATTTTCCCCATGGTCATGGGGATTAACATTAGGCTCCTTGCTACTTATGCAGATTTGTTCAGGGGGCTTGAATTTCTCCCCAGAAAACGGGTTTTTCTTTTCTACTGCATTGTAAGGCTGCAAATTTTCTGAACTTTTATGCTCTATTTCCCTTTTTTTGTTTTTTTAATTTTTTAAATTATACTTTATGTTCTAGGGTACATGTGCACAATGTGCAGGTTTGTTACATATGTATATATGTGCCATGTTGGTGTGCTGCACCCATTAACTCGTCATTTACATTAGGTATATCTCCTAATGCTATCCCTCCCCTCCCCCCACCCCACAACCAGGCCCAGTGTGTGATGTTCCCCTTCCTGTATCCAAGTGTGATCTCCTTGTTCAATCCCACCGTATGAGGTGAGAACATGTGGTGTTTGGGTTTTATTGCTCTTGGGATAGTTTGCTGAGAATGATGGTTCTAGTTGCAATCCATGTCCCTACAAAGGACATGAACTCATCCTTTTTTATGACTGCATAGTATTCTATGGTGTATGTTAAAACAGAATGATTTTAACAGCACCACAGTCACCTTTTGAATGCTTTGCTGCTTAGAAATTTCTTCTGCCAGATACCCTGAATCACCTCTCTCAAGTTCAAAGTTCCACAAATTTCTAGGGCAGGGGCAAAATTCTACCAGTCTCTATGGTAAAATATAACAAGAGTCACCTTTGCTCCAGTTCCCAACAAGTTCCTTATCTCCATCTCACCAGACCACCTCAGCCTGGACTTTATTGTCAGCATTTTGGTCAAAGTCATTCAACAAGCCTCTAGGAAGTTCCAGATTTTCCCACATTTTCCTCTCTTCTTCTGATCCCTCCAAACTGTTCCAACCTCTGCCCACTACCCAGTTCCAAAGTAATTTCCATATATTCAGGTATCTTTTCAGCAATGCCCCACTCTACTGGTGCCATTTGCTGTATTAGTCCATTTTCACGTTGCTGATAAAGACATACCTGAGACCAGGAAGAAAAAGAGGTTTAATTGGACTTATAGTTCCACATGACTGGAGAGGCCTCAGAATCATGGTGGGAGGCAAAAAGCATTTCTTACATGGTGGCGGCAAGAGAAACTAAGGAAGAAGCAAAAGTGGAAAGCCCTGATAAACTCATCAGATCTGGTGAGACCTATTCACTATCATGAGAATAGCACAAGAGAGACCAGCCCCCATGATTCAGTGACCTCCCCCTGGGTCCCTCGTCCCTCACACAACACACGGGAATGCTGAGAGATACAATTCAAGTTAATATTTCGGTGGGGAAACAGTCAACCCATATCACTCAATATTAATGGATTCATTATGTAAATAAAAGAATGTATAAATATCTTACTATAAATTGTAATATAGGCAATGTCAAAATTGAGTAATTATTCAACCATTTATCTGCCTTTCTACATTTAAATTAGTAAATCATCATTCACTAAAAACATTGTGTGTGTAGCTGCTTCTTGTTTTTATATCAATATTTGGTGTTCTCTAAAAGAAAGTGAATATAAATAATTCTTACTGGAAACCAAAAGTCAGAGAAAACAATAAAGCAGGCATAAGGAACATGATTATAAATAAAATGATTAACGCCCATCAACTGAGTAAATTTACTGTCATTTTGTGAAATAAAACCATATCAGTAGAAACAACAGAAATTATATCGTCTGTGGAATTTCATAAATAATATATTAATTTTGTGATATTCAGCTTCAAAATTTAGAAAATCCTATTACAAAAAAATTCTCTATTTTTTTTAAATTGCATACTGAGTATACTTCAATTTTTTAATGAGATAATACAGATAAAGAACATAAACACGAAGTGGAGGGTCCATACTAACTGCAGCTTTACGCACTCAATAAAATGTAACTGTAATAACAATACTTTTATTGTTGCTAATACTATTCATTCTTGAAAACCATTCAAATTGTATTCTTATAGGACCTGCACAATTTTATGAATTTATTCTTGGATATTTAGTATCTTTTCTACTGTAAAGGGTATGTCTTGCCATTTTCTTTTCTAAATGGTTATTATTTAACTCAAAAAATACACATTTATTTTTGTATATTATCTTAACAATTCAAATAGTTTTCTTTATTGTTTCTGCTGTGCTTAGCAGTATAGAATTATTTCACTTAGAATATAAATATATAATTAATTTGCCTTTTATTTATATGTACCTCTTTTTTCCTTAAAAGCTAAATAGTAATCATTATAGCAAGTATTCCTTCTCATGATTAATTTTAACATTAATGACAACTAACATTTACTGAATACTGATAAAGGTGATCTGAATGTTTCCCTAGGCTTGACTAAGCTACAGACGTATTTCTTCCTGACAATAGGGTCCTTCCCTCCCTTAGAGAATTTACTTTAGTGAAGTTTCCATTGTAAATTCTTTCTCTGCCCCACTGACATGTAAATCTTCTCTCAGTCTCTTCCCAGTTTTCTACTCAGAGAATTTTTTTCTCAAGAACCTGAAAGTCAGTCCTTTGAAATATGATTTAAAAAAATGTTATTCCTATCTCTCAATTTTTATGAAAGAGTAGGAGCCTAACTTCCAAAAGCAACAATTGGCAAATATAGATGACCTAATTACATTGACGTCTTCCTTCTAATGTCTTCCAATATTTTGCTACTAGCTCTTTAAAGCTCTGAAATCCTCCAGCCTTTTTTTTCCAGTGGAGTTGAGTTCAATTTCTCTCTCTCATTGCAATATTCTTGACAAAAGTCTTCCTTAACTGTTTAACTCTGTCTAGTGCAGCTTTTCTTTGAGAATACGTAACTCTGTTTCATACACTGTGTATGGGAAACACTATTTTGTTTTCAACCCTCCAGTTCTGATAGATACCACGTAAGAATTTTGATCTCTTCAGCTGAGTGTTTGGCCTCCCTCAGCCAAGCATATTAGGAAAATACTAGAAAAATATTTGTGTGGAAATTTCCAAAGTTGTATAATCTCTATGTAAGCACAATGAAAGTCAATAAAATAAATGATACATACAGCAAGGTGTAAGGTGCGCTTCTGCTAAGGGATGATTGATTTGTTGCACAACACATTATGTGATGGAAGATATTCAAGAATTCTGGGCCAAATTGTGTTTAATAGATTATCAACAATAATATTGAAACTGCCATATATAAATCCCTGGGTAAGGATTAAATATTCTGAGTCATATGTTAATAAAATTAGATTATGGCCCAATGATTATTTTGTGTTAATCACTGTTTTAATTACTTTCCATGAATTAAGTTCATGTGTGTTCTCACTTCAGAAATGAGAAAGGGAAGCAAATGAGAAATTAATATAAGTCCAAACAAGCCATACTATTCACCTCACACTATGTGATAGTGAAGGTGGAGGTGATGCACATCAATAATGTGAAATTAGAACCAATAGAACTTAATATAAAAATTGTCATTCACAAGAGTGACTAAATTTCAAATATATCTCAAATTTTGTACTTTTCTGGGGGAGGAGGGATAAGAAAAAATGAAGAAACATTTAAAGAAATAAATAACAAGAAAAAAGGAGATTTAGAAATTAAAATACAAGTTTAATTTCTTCAAGTCTATGAGTCTTCAACTTTGGGTCAAATTTTAGGACCTGAAACTGAGAACAGATATCAGTATTTGTAACATAATTTTGGATGTTGTCTGTATAAACAACATGCACTCTTTTAACCACTAGAGAGAACAATTTTAAATTATGTTAAAGTTGGTATCAATGGCAAAAGAAGATTTTAAAACTACTGCTTAAATTTCCATTTTTCCTAAATTCTCAGGAATCACTTAGTGTGAAGTTAGCAACAGCTGGCAATACAGCAAATATCACCTTTTAAAAAAATTCTACCTAGTTAAAATATTCTCAAAAATCAATTCACAAATGGAGAATAAGGCTTGAATAAATTTTAAAAAATAATTTAGTAGGTTTATCTTGAAAGAAAAGTTTGATGAATATATGACATTGGCATAGGAGTACCTTTTAATGTAATCTTTATTGCAGAATACCTAACAATTTATCATATGATGTGTGTATTTTAACATCACATCTGGCCTGCTGTGGTTTCCTCTGCAAATATATGCAATATAAACAGTCACAATAGGCACAATAATGTAAGACAGAAAATAATTAACAGCTCTAAGCATATGGGATTACAAAAAGTTATGTAAGAGGTAAAAGACTATAAAAGCCATAACACCTGTTGTTTGGTCTTTCAAGTTAATCTTTATGGTGAATCATTCTGTAGGAAAGTTATTTTCTTCAAGATCAATGGTGGCTCTATTGAAACCATAATATACCAAAATAATTTGAAAAATGACATTGTTTATGCTTACCAATACAACCAGTAAGTATTTGTCAATGGCTCATTATGTGTGGAGAACTACTCAAGAATCTGAATTCTTAACATTGAACAAATTGGACTTGGTATCAACTCTCCAGATGATTGCTTTGGGAAAGCAAATAAATTCAGTAATCACATAAAAATAAATATAATTATTAGAAATTGCCTTTAAAGGAAACAAAATTGCATGAACATAGTGTCTTCCATCTTTTAGGATGATATGTAATTTTAATTTTATTTTGAAAGCAAGAGCAGTTTCTACAATGTTGTTCCGGACAAACTTCATTCCAATGCTCAGTACACCCACAGAGTCAAGGAAGCAAACCATCATTATGATCATGCTTTTGAGAAACAGAGGGTAGGAGGGAAAACAGACAGAACTGGATATGACAAAGTACCTTGGAAAAGGAATCCACACTTATCAGCCACAGTATGACTGATATCTCATTTCAAATATCACCTTTCTGCTCTATTTATTTAATTTTGAATTTTGGGACAACGTTATCTATTAAAAGTCAAGATAGAAAATACACTTCTATCTGTTTGATTTTTCCCGTTTCTAGAATTAGGTCATTTGCTAATGGAGACTTTTTATTTGCAATCACTTTTTATTTTCTTTCCAATTTGTATTTTAATTTTAAGAAATACATGTACAAGTTTGTTACATGGATATATTGTGTGTTGCGGGAGTTTGGTGTACAGGCAATTTTTCACCCAGGTAATCACCATAAGATCTGATAGGTCCTTTTTCAATTTTCATCCTCCTACCAGCCGCCACCCTCAAGTAGGCCCCGGTGACTATTGTTTCTTTCTTGGTGTCCATATGTACTCCACATTTAGCTCCCAATTATAAGTGAAACTATCTAGTATTTGGTTTTCTATTCTTGTGTTAATTTGCTTAGGACAGTGACCTTCACGCCTATCCATGTTGCTGCAAAGGACATAATCTCATATTTTTTATGGCTACATAGCATTCTGTGGTGTACGTGTTCCACGTTTTCTTTATAGGATAATCAAATCATTTAAAATATGAAGGGAAGAATTTGAGAGAGAAAAACATGTATTAAGGCCAACCACGTGTTAATACTTTGCCATATTTGAAGATCTGACTGGTAGGCTGCAGGAAAGACAATGGCGTAGAGATGAATGAGTGAAAGGATAAAAAGAGAGTTAGAGACAGAGACAAAGACAAAGGACTAGAAAACAGGAGCAAAATCATTAAGGACCATGGTAACAAGTTTGAATTTTGCATTAAGCACAACTAGAAATCATTGCCATAAGCTTTCTTGGATCTTCACTTTGCTTTGCCTCTCTCTGTCTCTCTCTCTTCATATGCACACACATGCATGCACACACACACACACACTCACACATTCTATTCTGATTTTTTTTTTTTTTTGAGAATTCTAACTAATATGGATTTTGGTATCCATAGTTGTTGTAGATAAATAGGCTTTTAACAATGAGTTTTCTTAATCACTTCTAGGGTTTTGGTATTGCTTTTCTAATATGATTAGATTTAAAGATGTGATATGACTCCATTTACAGTAGTAAAGAACACATATAATCTATGATCTGTTATAAATAAAGAAATACACAAAAATATCATTAATGGATACTCCTAATCACCCACTTATAAGAGGCAAGGATCTTTGATACATTTAAACATCTTTCAACAAATATAATGAGAGTGGTTGTTTGTTCCTAATGTTGTTGGACCAAGTGAGTAAAGTAAAGGATGCATTCAGGGATTTGAATTCCTAGCTCAACCCATCACATTAATTATCTAAGATTTTATAAATGCCTTGAGGGAGTTTCTTATTTCTTGTAGTTATACAACTTAGATTTAAAAAAAGATAAAAGAAAAAAAAAAAGCTCATCACGTGACTAACTGAATTAAAATGCAAGTTGAACTCTGGATAGGAAGAATCAATTCATAAAAATGGCCATACTTTCCAAAACAATTTATAGATTCAATGATATACCTATTTACCATTCAGATTCTTCACAGTAGAAAAAATTATTTTAAAATTCATATGGAAGCAAAAAGGAACCCAAATAGCTAAGACAATCCTAAGCAAAAAGAAGAAAGCTGAAAATATCACCATCTGACTTCAAAGTATACTGTTGTGGAATCACAGGAGAGGACACACCAATTTGTGGGATTTTATTAGGTGGCCACTGACTCAGCGGATGAACATCCAAAGGCTGAGCTCCGAAAAAAGACAGGCATGCATACATGCAACTGGAGGGGGCTGGCCAGCGAGTGGCACGAAACTTGCAGGGCGGACAAGCAAGCTTACAGAAGCAGAACAATGACAGTTTATTAAACAGTGACAGATGTTGCAACTCAGGTATGTCTTGTGACCACCATACTATACAGATGGGAAAACAGGAACTTACAAAATCCTTACAAACTTGTAGAAACAGTTGTAAAAATAGTTATGAGAGTAAAACAAAGAATAACGGTATGGGGAAAAAATGCAAAAAGGGGGAAACTGGTAAGAAGAACTTGTTTTTCTCATCCCTGCTCATGGAGCCCATTCCTTCTGGGCCCTGCCTGGCTTTGCAGATAATGTTATCATAGTCCCAGCAGGATCTCAGAGTGAGTCAGCATAGGGAAAGACTTGTTTTGCTTTTACTTGTTTTTCTTTTTACATCTTCTGCTTCAATACTTCAGAGTTACAGTTACCAAAACAGCATAGTACTGGTACAAAAACAGATACATATGCCAATGATACAGAATAGAGAACCCAGATCTAAGGCTACATGCCTACAACTATCTGATCTTCCACAAACCTGACAAAAACAAGCAACTGGGAAAGACTTCCCTATTCAATAAATGGTGCTGAAATAACTGGAAAGCCATGTGCAGAAAATTAAAACTGGACTCATTCCTTACACCATATACAAAAATTAACTGAAAATGGATTAAAGACTGAAATGCAAAACCCAAAACTATAAAAACCCTGAAAAACAACCTAGGCAATACCATTCAGGACATAGGCACAGGCAAAGGTTTCATGATGAAGATGGCAAAAGTATTTGCAACAAAAGCAAAAATTGACAAATGGGATCTACTTAAACTAAAGAGCTTCTGCACAGCAAAGGAAATCATCAACAGATTGAGCAGGCAACCTATAGAATGAGAGAAATATTTGCAAACTATGCATCTGACAAAGGTCTAATATCTAGCATCTATGAGGAACTTAAACAAATTTACAAGAAAAAAACCCATTAAAAAGAAAGAAAAGGATATTAACATTTTTCAAAAGAAGACATACATGTGGCCAACAATCACATGAAGAAGAGCTCAACATCACTGTTTATTAGAGAAATGCAAATGAAAACCATCATAGAATACCATTTCACACCAGTCAGAATAGCTATTACTAAAAAGCCAAAAAATAACAGATACTGGTGAGGTTGTGGACAAAGAGAAACACTTATATACAGTTAATGGGACTGTAAAATTAGTTCAACCATTGTGGAAGACAGTGTGGTGATTCCTCAAAGGCCTAAAAACAGAACTAGCCATTACTGGGTATTCACTCCCCAAACTATAAATCATTCTATTATAAAGACACATGCATGCATATGCTCATTGCAGCTCTATTCACAATAGCAAAGACATGGAATCAACCTAAATGCCCATCAATGATAGACTAAATAAAGAAAATATGGTGCATATGCATCATGGAATACTGTGTAGCCATAAAAAGAAATGAGATCATGTTCTTTACAAGGACATAGATGGAGCTGAAGGCCATTATCCTCATCAAACTAATGCAGGAGCAAAAAACCAAATACTGCACATTGTCATTGATAAGTGGGAGCAGAATGATGAACAATGGACACATCAAGGGGAATGACACACACTGGTGTCTATTGGGGAATGGAGAGTAGGAGGAAGGAGAGGATCAGAAAAAAATAACTAATGGTACTAGGCTTAATTCCTGAGTGACAAAATAATCTGTACAACAACCCCCATGACACAAGTTTGCCCACATAACAAACTTGTACATGCACGTATGTCCCTGAACTTGAAAGGTGGACACACGCATACACACAAAGAACTCTCAGTTTTGTATAATGTCTACTTTTGAAGTGTGAGCATTGATTGAAAGGAATGGGGTCCTGAAACTTGGTGTGGGAATGTGGGAATGTGTGAGAAGACCCTGATGAAGCTGGGAATATGGAACCCTCAAATGCTGATGCGACTTCTTTGCAGGTGGAAAATGCCTCTCCACTCTAAGTAAACAGGCATCTACACACTCAGTGGAAGCAGCCTCTCCCTTCTGTTTAAGGGAGTTAATCCTGCATTACCTGAGGGAACTCTAATGGCTTCCTTTGAAGTTACTGCTAGATAATGCTGATTCTTCTCAGGACCCATTCCTACCAATCCTCTTTTCTTCTACCAATAACTAGACTAAATTCTCCACAAGTCTCTAAAAGTGAGGTACAATGTGTTATTCCTTATGGAGTGTGCTATACTCTAAAATAATTACTTCAATTTTCTTATTTATACATAAACTATTTAGGGGAGCACATGTGGGAATAGATATTAAGGGTGTGGTATAATGGCAGAGAAACATAAATTTGTATAAGGCTCCGTGTGTTGATATGGGCTCACAAAGCAGAAACTATTTATTTTAATGTTGTAACTTGAGGAATTAGAAAGTACTCTAACAGATTGGTTGATTGGCTAAATCAACTATCAACATATTGGCCCACTACGAACGATTCAAAAATGTGGGGCCTCTTTTAACTTACTGCAAAGGAAAAGGTTTAGGGAGTCTGAAATACTAGCAGAATTTTTTCATTTAGAAATTACTCACCCAAAGAGAGTCCCAAACACACACCTTTCACCATGACTATGAGAAGGAATTTGAGAAGGGATCCCAGTATCCTAGAAGAGCTCTGCAGTCGGTCTTCTCTGTAGACCAGACCATCTAGAAGAAATGACAGTCACTCGATTAGGAAACCTAAATGTGATTGGGAGTAATTGTAGAGGCTAAGTGGCAACACTCAACCAGCAAAGGCAAAGTGGGCCTGGTTAGCATAATGGACAGTAGAGTAACAACAGCAATCAGAATAGTCTGACTCATACAAACCTGTGGCATTGGCTAGTTGACCACAACATTTCTAGAATCGAAACAGTTGGAACATCTAACAAATTCTTACCAGAATAAGCAGAAATGTTCTAGGGTTAGTGAATTAAAGTCCAACCTGAATCATAAAAACAGAGAGTCAAGCAACCTCAAACAATTCCCAGACTTCAGCCAGGTTATAGACCCAAACTCCTTGAATAAAGGGGAAGCTGGAGCTCCTTGACGAATAATCTTGGTATACTGTCAAACATTTATACTATTAATCTTTCTTCCAGCCTTCCTCAAGAGATCTACAGCCTTACACCAGGGAAACTCAGAGTAACTATGCTTTGAGAAAAAGGAAAGAGTCAGAATTTGGGGGAACTGCTGGACACTGACTCTGAAATGATACTGATTCCAGGACACCCAAAATATCACTGTGGTCAAGTTAGACTAATGACTTATGGAGGTCAGGTAATCAATGGACTTTTAGCTCAGATCTATCTCACAGTGGGTCCAGTGGATCCTCAAACTTATCCTGTGGCTCTTCCTCCAGTTCTGAAATGCATAATTGGAATAAAAATACTCAGGAGGTGATAGAATTCACACATTAAATTCCCGATGTGTAGAGTGAGGGTTTCTTTGCTGGGAAAGGCCAAGCATAAGCCACTATGACTGCCTGTACCCAGGAAAATAGTAAACCAAAAGCAATGCTGCTATCCTTTTAGGATTGTGCTGCCATCGAGGATTAGTTTAAAAGATGAAGGGGAGATGACTACACTACATCTCCCTTCAGCTTTCCTATTTGGCCTGGGCAGATGACAGATAGATCTTGGAAAATGACAGTGATTTATCATAGACTTAACCAGGTGGTGACTCTAATGGTAGCTGCTGTGCCGGATGTGGTTATACTGCTTGAGAAAATTACCACATCTACTGGTGCCTGATGCAGTCGTCAATCTAGTAAATACACTTTCTCCATCCTTATCAAGAAAGATCAAAAGAAGCAATTTACATTCAGCCATCAAAGCCAGCAATACAACTTCACTGTCCCATCTCAGGGGTACATCAACTCTCCAGCCCTATGTCATAATTCATTTTGCAAAGTTCTTGATCATCTTTCCTCTCCACAAGTTGTCACACTAGTTCATGATACTGATGACATTATCATGATAGGACCTAGTGAGTGAGAAATAGCAACTACTCTAGACTTATTCACAATATATTTGTATGTAACACAGTGAGAAATAAATGTGACTAAAATCTGGAGGCCTTCCACCTTATTGAAGTCTCTATGGATAGACTGGTATGGGCTATGTCAAGATATTCCATCTACGGTGAAGTATAAGTTGTAGCATCTGGCCCCTCACATAATCAAAAAAGAAGCTCAATGCCTTATAGGCATCATTTGATTTTGGAGGCAACATATTCCTCTTTTGGGTGTGATACTCTGGCTCATTTACTAAGTGACCTGAAGGGCAGCCAGTTTTGACTGGAGCCCAGAAAAATAGATATCTAAAACAGCTCCATGCTGCCATGCAAGCTGCTCTACTGCCTGGGCCATATGATTCAGCAGATCCAATGAGGTTTAAGGTATATGTGGCAGATAGGGATGCTCTTTGTAGCCCTGTCTTGACAGGCCCCTATATGTGAACAGCAGCTCAGTATTTTAGGATTTTGGAAAAAAGCCCTGGAATCCTCTGCACACAACTATTCTTTTTCTAAGAGAAAGAACTTGGTCTGCTACTGGGACTTAGTAGAGGCTAACGCTTATCCCTGTCAACAAGTTACCATGCAATGCGAACTGTCCATCATGAACTGGGTGTTATCTGACCCACTAAGTCATTAAGTTGGGCAGGAACAGCAGCACTCCATCATCAAATGAAAGTGGTACATATGTGATAGGGTCCAAGCAGGCTCTAAAAGCACAAGTATGTTACATGAAGAAGTGATTTAAAACCCAAGGTCCCCACTCCTCCTGCTACACTACATTTCCTCTCCCAGCCTGCACCTCATGACGAGTCCCTTATGATCAGCTGACAGAAGAAGAGAAGACTTAGGTCTGTTTTACAGGTATCTCTGCAGGCTATTTAGATACTATCCTAACATGCACAACTAATGAATTGCAGTTTTTTGGGGGACATCCCTGAAGAACAGTAGTAAAGGGAAATTCTCCTAGTGGAAAAAACTTCAAGAAGTCCACATAGCTCTTTACTTTGCTCAGAAAAAGAAATGACCGGATGTGCCATTATATACCAAAATGTATAGGCCGTGGCCAATGACTTGGCTGGATGGTCAGTAACTTAGAAGGAATATAGTTGGAAAATTGGTCAAAAATTAGAGGAAGAGATAGGTGAATAGAACTTTCTGAGTGGACAAAATTGTTACACCATTGTGTCCATCTGAATGCTTATTAAAAAGTGATTTTAGCAAAGGAGGATTTTAATAAGGAAGTGAACAAGTTGATTTATTCTGCAAATAACAATCATCTTCTTTTCTTCGACACCCCTACCATTGGCAAAAGTCTTATGAAAAATGGCTATGGTGGCAAAGATTAGCATGGGCTCAGTGACATGTGCTTTGACTTGTCAAGGCCAAGCTGGCAGCAGAGTCCAATATAAAATTCATGATATGGCATCATTCTGAGGGGTTGATCAGTCAGCTGACTGCTTCCTTCACAGAAAGGTAGCATTATGTTCTATCTAAAATACACACTCAAGATACATATTTTCTACACACCATTTTTTTTTTTTCCTGAGACAGAGTTTCGCTCTTGTTGCCCAGGCTGGAGTGCACGATTTTGGCTTACTGCAACCTCCTGGATTATAGGCACCAGCCACCATGCCCAGCTAATTTGTGTATTTTTAGTAGAGATGGGTTTCATCATGCTTCTCAGGCTGGTCTTGAACTCCTGACCTCAGGTAATCTGCCTGCCTCGGCCTCCTAAAGTGCTGGAATTACAGGTGTGAGCCACTGCACCCAGACTTTTTTATTTTTTATTTTTTTAATGGAACCTCCCTCTGTCACCCAGGCTGGACAATGGTGCTATCTTGGCTCAATGCAACCTCTGCCTCCCAGGTTCCTCGTAGCTGGGATTACAGGTGTGCACCACCATCCCAGCTACGTTTTTTGTATTTTTAGTAGAGATGAGGTTTCACCATGTTGGCCAGGCTGGTCTTGAACTCCTGACCTCAGGTGGTCCGCCTGCCTTGGTCTCCCAAAGTGCTGGGATTACAGGCATGAGTCACTGCGCCCGGTCCCTGAACACTATTCTTCTGCCAAAAACACCATCCATGAGCTTATAGAATACCTTTATACTCTCATGGTATAATGCACAGCACTGATTTTGACCAAGGAACTCACTTGACTTCAAATGAAATATGGCAGTGAGCCCATGATCATGGAAATTTATGTATAATCCATACACTGTCAGCCATAAAATCCCTTTCATCTTAGTAGCTTTCATTACATAACAACCTGCATTCTATAATAATCAGCTGTAATAATTAAAGTGACGCATTGCATGAATTCACACATATTCAATCACTTAGTATTATTTTGGAGGAAGGGATAAATGTCCTGGAGGGGTCGAGTGTTTATATTCTTATTAATTGTGTATCTGTCATCATTATGCTAAATTACAGTTGGTTATATATTTTTTTGAAACTTGTTGTTAATGCATGGATTTAAATAACACAAAAAGATATGCATGTAAATAACAGACTGTGTAACACGTAAGAACCATTCTATGCTGTATTGAAGATACCAAGTTTTAATGTAAAATATGTATAAGTTAATGGTAGGAGATTAGAAAAAGATTTAGTATGCACATACTAATTTAAAAAAAGGAATATTATATGGTAGGCAGCCTTTGAGGTGTCCCACAAATATTTCCCAACTTCTATTTATGTTCTTGTTTCTACCTTCAGTTTGGGACTGATTTATTGACTCATTTCTAATACAAGCAATATAGCAGAAGTAATCAGATGCCACTTCTTAGATCAGGTTATAAAAGGGGTGTGGTTTCCTTTTCCAGTGTTTACTCTTTCTTATTGTCTCAAGGTATTCAGCTGCCATGTTGTGCTCTTTCCTCTGGAGTGTCCCAAATGGTAAGAAACTGAAGGAAAACCTAGCCAACAGCTAGTGAGAAACTACATACGTCAATCTATCAATACACAAAAAACTGAATCATTCCAAAAATCACAGGAGTTAGTTTGCATGTAGATCCCTGACAAGTTGAGCATTTAGATGAGACCAGAGCCCTGGCCAACAGGTTGATTACATTCTTATGAGATATCTTGAAACAGAGTGATATAGTTTGGATCTGTGTCCCCAAACAAGTATCATCTCAAATTGCAATCCCCATGTGTTGAGGGAGGGACCTGGTGAGAGGTGATTGGATCATGGGGATGGTTTCTCCTGCTGTTCTCATGATAGAGTTCTCACAAGATCTGATAGTTTTAAAAGTGGCAGTGTTCCTGCACTCTTTCTCCTCCTACCATGTAAGACATACCTTGCTTTTCTTTCACTTTCCACCATGATTATAAATTTCCTGAGGCCTCCTCAGCCATGTGGAACTGTGGGTCAATTAAACTTCTTGTTTACAAATTTTCCAGCCCCAGGTAGTATCTTTATAGCAGTGTGAGATCAGACTAGTACACAGAGGCATCTACTAAGCTGTACTTAGTCATCTTCTTTTAGAAAACTATAAAAACATCAAATATGTTTTCAACCCTCCTAAAATTTTGGGTAGTTTGTTATGCAGCAATAGACAACTAATGCACCAGCAAAAAACAAACATAAGAATCTAAGAAATATCACATGATGGTAAAAGGGTAAATTCACTAAAATTATAATAGATATTAATCCTAAATATATATGCACCTAAAATATAAGCTATAAATATATATATTCATAAAATAGAATAGTATTCAGTAATAAAAAGATATAAGTTATTATGGATGAATCTGAAAGGCATCATGGCAAGTGAAAGAAGCCAGACTCAAAAAGATACATATTATATGGTTCCTTTCATAAAATAGTCTGGAAGGGGAAAAACTAAAGGGATAGAGAATATGTTAATGCTTTCCTAGCACTGGGGGAGAGGGGAAATTGGGGCTTAGGAGATTGATTACAAAAGGACAAGAGACAATATTTTAAGATAATGAAAATATTCTTTACCTTGATAATAATAATGACTACATGAATGCATAAATATATCAAAACTCTTAAAAATTTATATTCAAAATTGTGAAATCAACTTTATGAAAATTATAGCTTAATAACCTTGACTAAAATCAAGGCAAATATAAAACAATAAGTACATGATGCCAGCATTGTGTGAATGGTAGATAAAATATTCATTGTTATGATGAAGGGTACTGCATGTTCAATGTGTAATTTCCACTATGTTCAGGCTATAGCCAATAAAAATGGGAAAAGAGTGAAGAGGACACACAAACAAACTTGGAGCTAATGTTTAATTTCAATGGAGATAAATCAGTCACATAGCCATATATAACTGCAAGAAAAACTTGAAAGAAAATACAGTCTAGCCATGTTGTCTAGAAGTGAGACAGAGGATATCTTGGTGGATAGCAGATAATCTCAGTCACAGAAAACTATTTGTATTGACAAGGAAAATACTTAGTTAGATTGTCATTAATGTAATTTTCATTCCTGAAATGATTTATTTAATTATATAATCATACATGATTTTCCGCTATGTTCCAGGTACCCCAAAAATTGTATTAGTAGAATAAATAATACTTGAAGGCTTTTCCAAGTTTCTTTTAAAAGGAATTGAAATTTCAAGTAACTATATTCTCTCCCTTCCCCACATTGATCTCTAACATATATATATATA
>NW_016805390.1:1314860-1316882 GCF_001698545.2 Rhinopithecus bieti
ACAAAACTATATATATATATATATATACTCAACTAGTTTTCTATCATCTAAAGATAAAAAGGAGTATGTCAAAATATTATCTGGCTAAAATGATATGGGCAATAGTATTTAAAGTATGCCAGTTAACCTCACTTGTCATAATGAAATATCCATAGTAAAATTTAGCATATAATGAAAATCATCTCATAGCAACCCAATTTTAAACTACTTTGCATTAAACTAAAAACAAATGTGCAAGATATTTGTAGGAAAGCTAATAAAATTTTCTGTAGGACATAAATGACAATATATGAAGAAACAAAAACTATCTGAATAAGACAATATAATTTTAACTATGTTAGTTTTTTCTCATGAATAAATTTAATGCAAGCCCAGTCATTATTAATTTTTTAAAAACCACATATTATGTGGCCCGGCAATTACATTTTCAGGAACCTAGATTACAGAAACTCTTATACAAAAACCGTGTGTGTGTGTGTGTGTGTGTGTGTGTGTGTGTACTTCAGCAGTTTATTCATTTGTCACAGTGGCTTATTAGAGATACGGTGAAACACATTATGCTACTTCCATTGCATTGAATAACTTACAGCCATTTAAATCATCGAATAACAATAGAAAGGGCTACAATACTGCATATACATATACAAATATAAAGAAGGATGCGTAGTAAAAATCATTAAATAATTGCACCAAGCAAACTGGTAGGTTTTAGGGGAAGTGAAATTGCACATGATGACTGAAAGAGAAGAAATTTAACTTTTTAATTTACACAGCTAAAATCTGTTAAATGAATCTGTATTGCCCTTAAAGTTAAAAACACTGTATTTGGAAGAAGACCCAATGTCTGTATTAGTCTGTTATTGTGTTGCTATAAAGATGTTGCTATAAAGAAATTGGGCAATTTAGAAAGCAAAGGAGTTTAATTTACTCACCATTCTGCAAGCTATACAAACATAACATTGGCATCTGCTCAGCTTCTGGAGAGGCCTCAGACAGCTTTTACTAATGGTGGAAGGCAAATCTGGAGTAGGCATTTCCCATGGCAAATGCAGAAGCAAGACAATAGGTGAGGAAGAGCCACACCCTTTTAAATGACCAGATATTGTGAGACTTCATTCACTATATCTAGCAAAGCACAAAGACATAAGAGTTCTGCCTCCATGATTCAAACACCTCTTGCCAGGCCCCATCTCCAACACTGGGGATCAAATTCAACATGAGATTTGATGGGACAAATATTTAAACTGTATCATTCCGCTCCTGGCCTCCTAAATCTTATGTCCTTCTCACATTGCAAAATACAATTATGCCTTCACAACTGTCCCCTAAAGACTTAATTCATTCCAACATCCACTCAATCAGAAGTCTGAAGTCTAAAGTCTCATCTAAGAAAAGACAAGTCCTTTCCACCTATGAGCCTGTAAAATGAAAAAAAAATATTTACTCCCAAAGAACAGTGTAGGTATAGGCATTGGGTAAACATTCCCATTCCAAAGCAGAGAAATCAGCCAAAAGAAAGGTGAAACAGGCCCCATGCAAGTTTGAAATGCAGCAGAGCAGTCATTAATCCTTAAACTTCCAAAATAATCTCTTTGATATCATGTTCCACATCCAAGGCACACTGGTGCAAGAAGGGGGCTTCCAAGGTTTTGGGAAGCTGCACCTCTGTGGGTTTGCAGGATTAAGACTGCACGGCTACTTTAATAGACTGGAAGTGAGTGGGTGCAGCTTTTTCATGCTGAGATATAAGTTGCCAATGGATCTATCATAATGCGATCTGGGGGACAGAGACCCCTTCCCATACTCCACTAGGCAGTGCCCCAGTGTGGAGTCTCGAAGCCCACATTCCCCCCTCCAAACTGCCCTAGTAGACATTCTCTGAGAAGGCTTTGCCCCTGGAGTAGGCTTCTTTCTGGATATCCAGGCTTTTTCATACATCCTCTGAAATCTCATTGGAAGCTTCTGATTTGTTTTTCTAAGACCAACCGACCGGGCACAAAAGAACCAGCGAGTAGGCAAGGG
>NW_016805390.1:1318936-1337972 GCF_001698545.2 Rhinopithecus bieti
TGGCCGAGGGAGGTAAAGAGGAGACAAGGGCACTTACCCCAGAGAGGCCGGTGCTCTTTGGAAATTTGGACTGGGGGTTTCCCGTTTGTTTCCTCTTTACTTACACAATGGACACAATGGAAATGGAAGTGGATCTCTGCCTGGCTTCAAAGCGTCCTTTGGAACCAGCAGAGACAGACTGGAGGCTCATGGAGCCAAAGTGGAGATTACCTTCAGGCGGACGTCTCCGTCCTGAACGGGTCTCCCGAGCCACTTGGTGGCTCAAAAGTGGGCCTCGGACCTGCGCAGGATTTTTGGCCGAGGGAGGTTAAGAGGAGACAAGGGCACTTACCCCAGAGAGGCCGTGAGAGTGAGGGAAGTGGGTCTCAGGTCCTGGTCTGTCTGCGGCGTGGGAGCAGGAGGAGGTTCCTCAACCCTTAGAGGCCTGAGGAGGGGTCTCCTCCCGGGTCTTCGGCACCACCTGATTTGTTTTTCTAAGACCAACCGAGCGGGCACAAAAGAACCAGCGAGTAGGCAAGGGTAGGAGCAAAACTGCAAATTTATTTTTGGTCACCTAGCTTCAGGGGAAGAAGGTGGGTAGGGAGAGGTCTGTCGGCCTCCGGCAAAGGAGGCCAAGAGAGTCCCCCGGTGAGCTCTCGGACGGAGTTCCTACAGTCCCGACAGGAGTGGGGGGCTGGGAAGTCCGCGTGTGGCGTCCATCTGGAGGGGCTTTTCTAGGAGTGGGAGGGCAATAGGTGGGGCACGGGCGTGTCGGGGGGCGTTCCGCAGGTGCGTCCAGGTAAATCTTAGTCTCTTCGGATTGACGTCACCTGGCGCATGCCCTGTTGGTCTGCACCTTCCCGGGCGCCGGCTGCATTTTCGCGCGCCCGGGAAAAGTTGATGAAGAACCCGGAAGTGCGCCATCCTGCCTCCGTTCGTCCAAACAGCTTCCAAGCCTCAACTCTTGCACTCTTTGCACCTTCAGGCTTAACACCATGAGGAAGCTGCTAAGGCTTACCGTTTGCATCCTCTGAAGTAGTGGCCTGAGTTGTACCTGGACCATTTTTAGCCAAGGCTGGAGCTGAAAACTCCAGGATGTGGGGAATGGTATCCCATGCCTGCACAGGACAGTGAAGCCCTGGGCCTGGCACACAAAACCATTCAATACTCTTAGCTTCAGGGTTTGTGATGGAAGGGGCAGCTGTGAACATCTCTGAAATGACTCCAAGGCCCTGTTTTTCATTATCTTGATTATTACCACTTGAATCCCTTTGACTTAGGCAAGTTTATATAGCAAGCACTTTCTTTGCAGCCTGCTTAAATTTCTCTCCCAAAAATCTTTTCCATTCTCTGTTACATGGCCAGACTGCAAATTTTTCAGTTGAAGTCATTTCTTTGTTCCTGCATCTGAGAATAGGCTGTTAGAAGCAGCCAGATTATTTCTTGAATGCTTTGCTGCTTAAAAATTTCTTCTGCCAGATAGCCTAAATCATCCCTCTTAGTTTCAAACTTCCACAGATCCCTAGGGCATGAACACAATGCAGCCAAGGTCTTTGCTAAGGGATAGTAAGTGTTGACCCCTGCTTCAGTTTCCAATTATTTCCTCATTTTCATCTGAAACCTCCTCGACCTGGACTCCACTGTCCATATCACTGTCAGCATTTTGGTCACAACCATTTAACCAGTCTCTAATAACTTCCAAACTTTCTCTCATCTTTCCGTCTTCTGCTCAGCCCTGCAAGCTCTTCCAACCTCTACCTGTTACCCAGTTCCAACGTTGCCACCACATTTTCAGGTATCTTTATAGCAATGCCCCATTCCTGGTACCAATTTTCTGTATTAGTTTGTTCTTACATTGCTTTAAAGAAATACCTGAGATTTGGTACTTTATAAAGAAAAGACATTTAATTGGCTCATGATTTTACAGTGTGTACAAGCATGGCTCCAGCCTCTTCTCAGCTTCTGGGGAGGCCTCAGGAAGCTTTTACTCATGTCAGAAGGCAAAGCTGGAGTAGTCACATCCCGTGGCAAAAGCAGGAGCAAGAGAGGAGTTGGCAGGAAGCCACACACTCTTAAATAACCAGATCTTGTGAGAACTCACTTAATATCTCAAGAGCAGCATGGAGCCATGAGGAATCCAACCCCATAACTCAAACACCTCCCACCAGGCTCTAGCTCCATCACTGCGGAGTACAACTTAACAAAAGGTTTTATGGGGACACATTTTCAAACTATGTTAATGTCAATTATCCATGCACCTATTTAATAAGTTCCTTTTTAGTTTCCTTCAAGCAAATACTATGAATAAGAAGTCATCACAGTTTAAAACCTAAGGTTATATTTTTATGACAACAAAGATGATGAATTAGAAACCCTTCTTTATTTGATATATAGTTATTTGAGAAAGGATATAGCAAATAAAAATGCATATTATTTTAAACTTTGTCCCTTTGTAACTAATGCTTGGCCAGACAAGAATGGGAGTCTATTATCTTGAGCTGCATTAGTACTACAGATCACCTAGATAATGTGCCAAAATTAAAACTCAGAGAGAACAAGCAAGAGGGCTTTGTTGAATAATTAAGTTCTTTCATACCCCTCACATATACTAGATGTATTTACAGTAGTATCATGATCAGGGCTTTGTATTAGAACAGGTTCTGCTTGATCCATGAAGTTCTCATTGCTTCAGTCTACTGCAGCACTTAATTTCTTCTGAAAAATTTCAGTCTGTCCGTGTACTTCTCCAACAAGTATTCTAATTTCAAACTGAGGCCAGGAGAAAAGAAAAAGTTTGAAAAAGTAAAATGTTTGCAAATGTAAGGAAGAAATGTACTTATAAATAATGGCCAAACAATTAATACAGCACTAAATAGGCCAAAGGGCATAGTTTACAGTATTGACCAATTATTACTTAAATAGTAGATACTGAAAATGGCCAGATGAAATTATATTCTTTAGAAGATAGCTTCACCCTTAGATTTCCTGTAAGTATAATGCACTATGATTTAAGGTTTGGAATTAACCAAAATCCCTTTCCCAGTATGTTTTCTTAGAGATCTAATGTTGGCCATGTTGGAGTTATTATACACAATTGAATCAGTATGTTTCTGCTAATGTGGTGACATTAGGGACAAGGAAGAAGCTCGTTTCCTAGACTTTGTTCTGGGTTTGGAGATATGGAGAAAATTAGGCAATTAATTTAGATTATTGATTTCAAATCTTTCTTATATTCTACTGCATGTGTTTCATGCTATAAATTTCCATCTACGAAGAGTTTTTGTTGCATCTTATAAATTTTAAGTTGTATTTTATTTAGTTTGAAATGTTTTAAAATTTTATTTGAGATTTTAAACTCCAGGTGTTATTTATATGTGTTTTGTATAATTCCCAAATATTTTTAAAATTTACAGTTATCTTTCAGTTTTTCATTCCTGGATTAATTCCACTGTGGTCTGAGAACATATATTGCATGATTCCAATTATTTTGAATGTGCTGTGTTTTATATGGAATGTGATCTTTCTTGGTAAATGTCCCATGAAAGTTTGAGAAGAATCTGTACTCTGCTGTTGATAATTGGAAGAGAATTTTATAAATGTCAATTAGAACACATTGAGTAATATTTCTGTTCAGGTCAACTATATACTTTCTTATTTTGACATACTTGATGTAAAAATAACTGAGGTGGGTGGGTTTGAGCCTTCAACTATAATTTTATGTTTATTTCTCTGTTTATCAATTTTTGCCCTCAATTATTTTAATGCTGTAAAGAGTATATACACTTAAGATTCTAATGCCTTTGTGAAGAACTGACTTATAATTATGTACCTCTTTTTTATTGCTTATAATTTCTTGCAAAGACTGAATTGTCTGAAATTATTATTATTTTAGTTTTATTTTGATAATTTTTGGCATGGCATGTCTTACTTTACTCTAAGTTTTGGTCTGGCAGAGTCTTGATAAATAGGTTGAGTTTCTTGTTAGACCACATATAGTTGGAACCTGTTATTTTTTAACAATCATTATGGAAAACTTTCTCCTTTAATTGATGTATTTAAATAAATTGTATTTAAAGTAATACTAAATTTGAAATCTACCATATTTGTAACATTTTTCTACTGCTTGAGGTTTTCTGCCTTCTCTTGTTTCAACTGATCATTTTTTATGATTATATTTTCTCTTTGCTAAGCAGATCAATTACACATCATTTAAAAAAATAGTAGTTGACCTAGAATTTATAATGTATATTGATAACTAATCTATGACCACCTCTAATTAACACTATTATGCTTCACATATAATGCAAGTTCCTCATAATAGAGTATTACCAATTATTTTCTTCTGCTTTTTTTGGTGGAGTTGCTACCAGTTATCTCACTTTTCCAGATGCTATACTAACCCAATACATTGTTACTCTTACTAATTTAGATTAATACATTTTGTCTAAAGTCAATTTTTTAAAATCAAATATATTTTACCTTCACTTACTCATTTTCCAGTGCCCTTCTTTTCTTTATGTAGATTCATCTTTCTCTCTTATCTCTTTTATCTCTGTTTAAATAACTTCTTTTGACTTTCCTGGAAGGGCAAATGTTGTGGCAATGGATTTACTCAGTTTTTTGTTGTTGCTGGTGTTGTTGAGTTGTTGAGAAAGTTTTTTATTTCTACTTCAATTCTGAAGGTTAATTTCACTGCTGATAGAATTATAGGTTGGCAATTTTGTTTCCTGTTATTCTCTTTCAACACTTCAAATATTTTACTACACCGTCCTCTTGCTTTCATAATCTTTCATGTACTTTTGATGAAAAGTCTAACATACATCCTATCCTTGCTCTGCTATGGATGTGGTTCCCTGTGTATCCACCAACCCCCAGCTTCTTTCAGGTTTTGTCTTTTGTTGATTCATTGTAACTTGAATTGACTAGATTTAGTTATTTTGGTGTTTTCTTTTTTGAATTTTCTGAGCTTCTTGAATCTGTGTTTTTATATCTGTCATTAATTTTGGAAAGTTCCCAGTCATATAACTGACAACAATATTGCAAAGATGCCATTTTATGTATTTTCTTCTTTTCTGATATTTCAGTTAAGTGTGTGTCACATTTTTTGAAATAGACTCACAATTTTTGGGTGTTCCATTTATTTTTTGAAGTTTCTATTAATCTGTCTTTAAAAGTTCATTATTTCCTCAGCCGTATTCTATCTACTAATTAATCCATCAATTATTAATTTTTGTTTGAAGTTTTTTGATTTTCAGCATTTTCTTTTACTCCTTAGCATTTTTATTCTTCAGCTTATATACCCATTTGTCATTGCATATAATCTATTTTTTTCCATTAGAGCTCCTAACATAATAATCATACTTATTTTACATTTACTGTTTGATAATTCCAACATATGTATTATATCTAAGTCTGGTTCTGATGCTGGTTTTGTCTCTTTAGACTGGTGTTCTTTTTCTGACTTTTAGCATATCTTGTTATTATTTTTAAAAACTGGACATGTTGCTTCAATAATAATTGAGGAAAATAGACTTTTCTACTTGGGGAATTTATGTCGACCTGACTAGGAGTTAAACTTAGTTTAATATTTGCTGTAGTTATGGCTGACAGAGGCTTAAAATTCCTTTGGTGTCTCTGTTTTTGTCTACTCTGTTGTGTTTGAGCTCCTGTAAATACTTTGCAGAGAGTGTCTATATCTTGCAGTCCTTTCAGTTGTGATCCCTATTACAGTTAAGGGACACATAACAATGTTTCAGTCAAGGATGGACCACATATATGACAATGGTTTCGTAAGATTATAACAGGGCTGAAAAATTTCTATCACCTAGTAATATTGTAGCTATTATAACATAATGGTAGAAGGAATTACTTACACATTTGTGGTGATGCTGGTGTAAACCTACTACAATCGTATAAAAGTCTAACATGTACAATTATGTACAGTACATAATACTTGATAATAATAATAAATGACTCTGGTTTATATATTTACTATACTATACTTTTAATCATTATTTTAGAGTGTACTTCTACACACAAATATATATATATATTACTGTGAAATAGTATGCTGTTACAGCAGCAGAAATCTCATACATCTTATGTTCACATTGTTTCCTGATTGCATTATTTGTCTTGTGCTTGATTTAACCTTCTGCTTATTCATCATGGTTCCTATGCATACAAAATTTACTGCTAATGTTGCTGGTAAGTGGTCATGGCAAGTGATTAATCTGAAAATACAATTAAAAGTGATTAAAGACTATGAAGGTAGAAAACCAGTGAAGATTTCCCTGCTCACTCATCAGGTGTGTCCCATTTCACTATAGTTGCTATCTTGAAGAATGAGAAAAAAGTAATAGAAGCTGTTAAAGAATTTGCTTCATTGAATGCAACAAGACTAGTAAAATTTTGAGAAGGGCCCATGTTAGACATAGAGAAGCATGTAATGACCTGGGTTAAAGTCCAGACACAGAGGCATATCCCTTTCAGTACAATGATGATTAGTGTCAAAGCAAAAATTTGTAATGTTGAAAGAAAGGCAGGAGCTGACTACTGCTAGATCTGGGTAGTTTAAATGATTTTAGAATTGTTATTCATTACATAATGTGAAAGTGAGTGGTGAGCCTGTGAGTGCTGATGCGAAGAGAGTTGAATAATTTTTGGAAACTCTAGACAAATTGATTGTGGGGGGAAATTACTTGCTAGAGGGAATCTTTAATACAGACAAAGCCTCCCTATTCTGCAAGCAGATGCCTGAAAGGACTGTAATCCATAAAGAAGTCAAGTCAATGTCAGGTTTCAAGTCTTTTAGGGACAGGATAACAGTCTTCTGACAGCAATGTCACAGCCTGTGTTTGCAGCCTATGACCTGTAAAAGCATTTCTTCCTGCGTAGCTTGACTCCCTTCCTCAGTTAGTTCAGAAACGCTTACTAGAGGGAGCTACAGTAAGTGAAATGTTGTTTCCCAGGACATTTCTAGGAAGGACTAAAGTCTTTCCCCAAGGAAAGGACAAGACTGAAGTCTTTCCCCAAGAGGAGTAAGCCTTTGTAATGGAGAAGAATCTGAAGCTCTGGGGTGTATTTCATGAGGATTACTCTTCCCTGGTCATTGTCAGTCAGTAGTTTTCTTTCTTGGATCTCTACTGTGAGATGCTAGTGAGATTCCTCAGTATAGTTTATACCCCTTTGCTAGGTGTGAGTTTGTTCCCTCTGAAACTCATGCTGAAATTTGATTTCCAATATGGCAGTGCTGGGAGTTGAGACGTAGCAGGAAATGCTTGGGTCATGGGGGCACCACCCTCGTGAATAGATTAATGCCTTCTCACTGGTGTGAGTGAATTCTCACTCTGGCAGGAATAAATTCATTCCTGAGAGGAAGTTGTTTCATGTGAGCCCAGCCTCCCTGTGTGTCTCTTTCACACGCCCTTGCACCTTTCTACTTCTCTGCCATATTGTGATACTGCATGGGACCCTTACTGGAAGTTGAGCAGATACCTGTCTCATGTTCTCGGGTTTTCCAGCCACTAACATTATGAGCCAAATAAACCTCTTTTTTGTAAAAGTAAATTACTGAGCTTCAGGTTTTAGCAACACAAAACTGACTAACCCCTCCCCATCCATGACTGCAGCCCCCAGGAATTTTCCACTCTTACTTTCTCATTCTCCCACTGGTCCATGCTCAGCTTCCTGCAATTTGTCATTACCATTTAATTTTTCTACCAATTTATTTTTCCAACAACTTCTACCCCAGGTGGGAATATCTTAGCTATGAGTTTAAATTTGCCTATCTCTCCAGATTTGCTGGTAGCATTTCGCCTTGTAAATTCAGTTATTTAAAGGTTCCCACAAAATTCCTTAATTTTTAGTTTGCCCACTTCTTTATGGTGTAAGGATGGGAATGACAACTTTCAATCTCTACATTTTGGAACTGAAACCAAAAGTCTCACTAATTTACCTCTGAAGGTCAAGAAATGCCTAATTAAGTAGGTGTCATTTAATTTGAAACCTTTATGACAAGGCAGTACTGACCTATGAGATTAAAGGTGAAGAATATTCCATGCAAAGCACATACTATACCAAAGGCCTCTGAGAAGGAAAGACTTAGCAAGTTTAAGTTTAGTGTGGCTGAGAAATAAAAATGTGAGTGGGAGAGTGTTAAAGAATGAAATAAAAGATGTAGGCAGAGACTAGAAAAGATAGGTTACTCTATGTCAAGATAAAAAATAAAATTGCTTTCTAAATTTATTGGAAAGTTACTGAAAGTTTTATGCAGGAGAATGACATAGTCTTATTCACCTTTTAAAAATGGCTCTGGCTATTTTGTGGGATAACAATTGTACTGAGGTAAGAGTAGTTGAAGGAAAACTAATTGGAGTCTGCTGAATAACCTAAGATGCAATTTAACTATAGCTGTAGCAGTGAGGAAGAAAAGGAGATAGATTAGGAATTTATTTTGGAGATAGAATCAAAAAGACTTACTGATGTAATTGACTGGGAAGAGTACATAAAGGTGGAAGCTAACTTATGAATGTTATTACAGAAAAAAAAACCATAGATAACTCCCAGGTAAATTAATTTATTCCCACATGAATCAAATAAACTAACAAAAAGATTCAGAGAAACTCTAAAAATGCCCAAAGTAATAAATCTAGCATAGTCACTACTAGAAATTAAAGTATTTTCTTTGAGTGTTAAACACTTTAATGATGATAACAGTCTGATTCACCCACTTATTTCTACCTGAAGCTTATCTATATATGGTATTTCCTTTCCACTTTACTTTATAGGAGAATCTAAAAGCCAGGCTATGGTTTATTTAACAGATTGCCAGTGGTAGATAATCCTATCATAAATCACAGCTAGGAGCTCTTTTTTGCTAAAATTAAGTTGAAAATAAGACAAAGGCTCAACAAGATAACTCTGTTTAATTTGGCATTATAATAATTGCTCAGCAAGAAGAGAAAACCTACAGTATAGCATGAGAAAATTGTCTTTAAAATACATCTGAATGAAGCTAGCCAGTTAGTTTTTAAAGAAAAAAACATATCCATATCCCAGTGCAAATTCAAATGTTGTAATAAATGTGTATGCAAAAGTAGAAGTTTAAGATACATAATTGCAATGCTATTTTAAAGTATCTTTCCATAAATGTTACTAATTCTTGATTCCTATCTTATGGTTTGACCCCACTATTATAGCATTTTAAGTGAAAAATACTGGCATAATTGTATTAATGTAGAAACTTCTAGAAATAGTCCTTAATTTTATAAACAAAAATAGTGGTTCTTTAGGATTGATAAAGGACTATTGATTGGTTTACAACTTATCCATTTACCTGTGAAATTTATTATTTTAATTTGAACAGAATTAAAACTTTTAAAAAATAAGAATTAATAGTTTAGTTATAAAAATAGCTACTATGTATAGTATGCTATTGGCCAGACAATTCCTTAACTATTTTACAGGAATTATCTAATTAAAAGCTAAATTATGTGTGGAATATTTTTACTATCCTTATTTTACAAATGGAAAACTCGACTACCAACAGGTTAGGTTACATGTATATAGTCACAATGCCAGTAATTGTGAGACCCATAATTAAAACCAAGATAATTTGCCTCCAGAATCTGCACTCATAATCACTTGCTTTTCTGCCTTCTTGTTACACAATACTGCCTTTTCTGCTGTTCTATACTAGATATCATTATACTATTCTCCACAAAAGCATTGATAAATGGCACTCACTTAAGGTACAACTTTTAAATTAAAACAGAACAAGAAGGATATATTTTCACTTATTATTCACCTGTTTCTTTAATTACCTATTATTATTCAACCAAAAATTTTTGAGCAGCTCTCAGGCATTATAATAGGATGTGAGAACACTGAGATTAAAGACAAAGTCACTGTCCTCAAGTATTTTAAAGTTGATGAGAAGTCTACAAAAATTTGCATAAACTTTGTAAAATTTTAAGATGATTAAGGGGAAGAAAATTTAATAAGGGAGCAACATAAAATATTAAGACTTTAAAGGACATAGAATGTGACAGAAGTAAATTTCACCAGTCATATGATTGGAAGAATGATAAGAAAGATTTCAGTGTTATTTCTTTACTTTCTTCTGAAAGGAATTTCAATGTCTTGTGGCCCTTGGATTAGCAGCATCTATATCACCTGGAAGTTTGTTATAAATGTGCAATTTGGACCCCAGTCCAGATCTACAGAGTCAGAACTTGCATTTTACCAAGAGCTCAGGAAAATTTGTATGTTTTTTACAGTTTGAAAACCAACATCACAGAGACGTAGAACCTCAATTTCTATGTTTTCAGAGCCTCACCTGCGTTATACTTGCTTATTAAAACTCCTCTTTGTATTCATTCCTGTCGTTAATATTTCTCTGGAATCCACAGTCACCGTAGATACTGCTCAGGGAATTCCTGATACATCATGAGTGTAAATCATTAGAGTCAGGACAGTTTCTACCAAGCATCTAGTCTAACTATGTTTGGGTTTTGTGATCAGAAAATTTGGCAACATGAGAAACAATAAAGAGGTTGTGTAGAGAGATGTCAACTTCTAAATCAACAGCCCTTTGATAATATGATATTTGACTTGTTTCACTTACCTAATAAATTTATAGAAATAACAAAAACTATTTGAATTCATCAGAAAGCCAACAGAAGCAGAAACTCTCAATCCATTAATAATAGGGCTCAGAAAATTATACCCAATGAGTTATCATAATGATGACAAATGTACAATAAATGTGAATATGCAGATTTTTTGTACCCCAGGAATTTCATCCTTCAGTCCAAGATAATAAGAAACAATAGGGCATATGTGAAATTATACAATGAGCCACTTTAATTATTAGAGCTGATAATTATAGAATGTAGGTTGTTACGTGATGAAAGGGACTAAGATTGAGATAATTTTAATGTTGGTAATACAGTATACAAAATCTTGCAAAAATTTATTATTAATACTGTGAACTGTCTTTGGGTTGCTTTGATAGGAACAGCCATGTTATCTGTATGTTCAGGGTCAATAAAAACTATTTTCCAAATCAGTCTGATTTTTACCATTACTGAATTATGCTATAACCTTTGAACCAGGACAACAGCTTGAAAGGTAAAAACAACCAAACCTATTCAAGGTATTTGTTGAGAAATTAATCTCTACAGAAACAAATAAACTGAAGTCATATCTATGTCATCTAGTCCCTAGATTAGCTTCTCCTATCTCTCAGGCATTTTCATAAAAGACTCTATTCTGGAGCAATACAATAATTCCAGTTAAACATTGTAGGTTTATTAGGATCAAAAAGTCAGAATCTTAGACACAAAAGGGATGAAGCATGGTCATGGACTTGGGGTTTGTAAGAGAAGCAGAGGATATTAAGCTTTGGAGAGCAGACCCTGGTAAAAAGTAGAGTTCATAAGGACTTTAGGTGTGAAAGTAGAGGGCCAAAAACAATTCCAGAAAGCCTCACTCCCCCACTAGAAATGAATATACAATTATCCAGACTGACATATTAATAACTTAAAATTCAACTATGTAAAAACATATGCTTAGCATGTTTCATAGCTTACTGAATGTGTTCATGTGGATTAATGCATTCTTAATTTGGAGGAATAATAAATTATTAACTGTGAAAATAATAAGTGATTTATCACCACTTAGGAAGTTGTCGATGTATTAGAAAGTCAAAGATTTTGTTGTACAAGAGACCTTAAACTTAATTTCTCACCTGTCCTTTTCAGAATATGAAACATTTTTCAACTTTTCTTAGTTTCTCCACCTACAAACTGAGGTAACGATGCTTACTTTGTAAAGTAGGTATTAAAAATATAAAATAATTCAAAAGGGTTAATAAAGTCAAGCAAAGTTTGTATGTAATGTCCTTTTTCAGTTGTTAATTATCATCTGCTAACAAAATTATCATTGTCTGAGGTACCATCTGAACTTCCCCCTTTGATTACAATTAAATCCACCAGTTTCTTATCCCATTCCATATTAGTGGTGATAGCTATTATTCTTACTCTTTCATTGTGTTCCTTCCAAAATGACAATGGCTTTCCTTCAACATCTAAGTGGCCATTCACCCTTGGGCCAATAAAATAATGTTCAGCAGAACATTTAGCCTCAGTAGCACTTTTAAAGAGTCTAAGGCATAGCCACCTGTCTGTGACTGAGAAAGTGGATTTATGCAAGAATTCTTACTACTATTAGAGTCATGTCAGAAAGGGTTATTGATTTATTATCAACAGGAAGAAACTCATGTTGATAGCATCTGGAAACCCATTTCATCATCTTTAAATACAATTTTCAGAAAGAAATGTGCAATTGATACAGAGCTCACAAATTATAGAGTATGCTCTGCACATACTAACTTAAGACCACACTTTCCTAAATGCCATCCTATTCATTAGTACCATAAATTCTTCCTGCATTACCTTTATTTAAACATATATTTTGTAATGCTCCAAGCCATAGATAAAATATAATGACAAATAGAACTTTTCATTTATCTAGAACTCACATCCATACATATACTTGCACATGCACACGCACACACATATATGTACAGATATATATATATACACACACACATATATGCACACATAGACATGTACACTATTATACCTGCATACACATATATAAAACAAAAGTGTAATTGTATGTTACTTGTACGCTTAAATATATATATTATAAAATCAGAAACAGGAAAAAAAGGAATAAAGAAGGAAATTTTACTACAAAAAAAGGGCTTAGCATCTTTTCTTTTTCCTAGTGTGAGGAATAAAATCCTTTAATTTTCAAAATTGGCTCAGAGTGACTGTGAGTTCGTAAAAGGTGTATAAGAGAATAGTTTCAGATGCCCTACATTGTGCTGAGTACTAAATAATATTTGCATTTAAAGCCCAGTGGCCAATCCTCTGGCACTTTGCAAATAAAAAAGGGTATTGATGACATGCTTAGTATATTCAGGTTGGCCATTTCACTGATAACGAATATTTGTGGTCCCTGAAAACACAGATTTCTACTAAAGCACAACTTTCTACTAAAGTCAGCAATATCAAGTATAACCTTTCATATGTGTTTCTTTATAATCTGTACTGTTGATAAAAACTTCTGTACTGCCTGAAATTCAAACAAATGTCAATCAATTCAACTGAGTAATGAATGTGCTTAAATATCTGCCATAAATGTTAACGTTTCTAGGCAGACTATGTGACAAATGTTAAGTACCTACCAAATGCATGTTGAAATAAAGACATAATGATAACTATGATAGAGGGTGACTTCAGATAAGTGCCACAAACTGTCATGTTTCAAATATTTTTTGTAATATACAGAGTGCAGAGAATATGTTGATAATAATGATTTGTGAAAACTTGTTACGGGGAAAGAAGCCTAAGTATTCTAAATTTTGTAAGATGAAGATTACAGAGAAAAAATTTAAAAGATTCAATTACAGAGAGAACCAATGTAGCACAACAGCACTATTGCATGGTTAGAGAGTCTGCAGAACAGATAACACAGAAATTTTCAAATAAAGAAGAATTATCAATATCGACAAATGGCTGCTAATATTAGTCCTGTCATGTTCAAAAGGAGAAAAAAAAAATCCTGGTCTCATGCATTGCAATAAATCTCTTTTTCTAAAAGTCTCCCTGTTCAAGTTCACATTTTCATTAGTTATATTTTAAAGCCATTAATAGAGAAAGAAAAAACGGGTGCATCCCCCAAATCTTATATATATATAGCATTATAGAGTAAGTTAGCACAATTGAACAGAATTATCTCAAGGTCTGGGCTGAGAATAAGAACAAAGGGTAGGCTA
Source organism: Rhinopithecus bieti (assembly GCF_001698545.2). Classification (NCBI taxonomy): domain Eukaryota; kingdom Metazoa; phylum Chordata; class Mammalia; order Primates; family Cercopithecidae; genus Rhinopithecus; species Rhinopithecus bieti. The sequence continues at coordinate 1,332,765 of NW_016805390.1, forward strand.
CCAATGCCCTGCCCTAATAACTATCTTGAAGGTGGTAAGATTCTGCCTGTTTGAGTGTGTGCATATATTTTGTGTGTACATGTTTTCAGGGAAGTGGGGAATGTGTGCAGAATGATCTTAGAGAAAAGGGATAAGGGGAGACAGAGGAATCTCTGCTATTGTATCTTGGGTCGTGACAGATTGAACACGGATATGTTTATATCATTTGATATATCATTTTACACTAAATTTAGTGTAAAAGAAGCAAAAATACAAAGGGCAATAGTTACTAAAAAATTAAAGGACAGTTAACAGCACTAAAGAAAGCTCAATGTGTAAACTTACAGAAATTTTGAATACTACGACTTTCTATCTTAGGTAACTAGAAGCTGGTGCAAAGTTTAAGTGTTTCTAGAGCGATTATATTTGTATCCTGGTCAATATATTTAGATAATAAGACCAACAATTGATATTTCCATAGTCTTTGTATATGGCAGGTAGTATTCTAAGATTTTTCTTTATACCAAGTAATTTAATCCTTTACCACAATGCCATATATATAAGGGTAACCAAACACTTCAGGTGCTTAAGGCAGTAAGATTATAACTATTCTAAAGTTGAGCAACTAGAAAGTGGCAAAAGCATCACTCCAACACAGGCTGGAGGGTTTCAACTTCAAGCCATATGGCTTCAGGTTTTTGCTGTTAACCATCATATTTCACTGTAATGATACAATACTCTCTTTTTCCCCACCAGTCCCACTACTGGTAATAGCTTGAACAGATTGGATTTATACTTTTTGTGTACAGGCTTTTCCAAGTGACTAAGGTAAATATTATGAAAGACACAAATATCATAAAACAGCATACATATACGTACCTGTCTACACACATATATGTGCATATGTTTATGTGTGTGTGTGTATATTGTGTGTGTGTGTATATATATACATATGCATACACACATGCAGGACACACACACACACATACACACATATGTCCTTCTAATTGAGGTAAACTTCATGTAACATAAAATTCACCATTCTAACAATTTTAAAGTATTCAGTTCAATAGTTTTAGCACATTCATAATGTTGGCCAACTCTCATCACCATCTAGTTGGAGAACATTTAATCATCTTAAGAAAGAAAACCCCACACCCGTTAAGAAATCACTCCCCATCCCATTCCCCCCCATCATCTGGCAACTACTACTCTGTGTTCTGTCTCCATATATTTACCTATTTTATGAATTTCATGTACGTAGAATCATACAATAGATGATCTTTTGTGCCTGGTTCCTTTCACTGAGCATAATATTTTTAAGGTTCTTACATGTTTTAATGTGTATCAGTACTTCATTCCTTTTATGGCTGAATAATATTTTATTTTACAAATATTTCATTTTAGAGATATACTCCATTTTCTAATTGATTCATCAGTTGATGAACATTTGGGTTGTTTCTCCTTTTGGCTATTGTGAATACTATTACTAATTACATTAATATTCAAAGAGTTTTTTGGCCACAAGTAATCAGTTCTTCAAGATATACATCCAGGGGTGAAGTTGCACAATAATATTTTAATTCTATGTTTAACTTTTTGAAAAACTGCCCAACAGTTTTCTACAGTGTCTGCATTATTTTACATGCCACAGTTTTTTTATTTTGTGGTGACTGATGATGTTGAGCATCTTTTCATGTGTTTTTTGGTAATTTTATTCTTTGGAAAACGTCTATCTAAGTAAGTCATTTGCCCATTTTTTAATTGTGCAGTTTTTTTGTTATTGTTACGTTGTAAGATTTATTGATATATTTCAGATTTTTATCATATATATGATTTCCAAATATGCTTTCTCATTCTGTAGGCTGTATTTTCACTTTTTAAATATGCTCTTTAATGCATGCATTTATTAAAATTTTATGAAGTTCAATTTATCTAGTTTTCTTTTGTTGTTTTGCTTATTGTTTCATAACAATCCACTGCAAATTCCAAGGTCATGAAGATTTAGTACTTTGTTTATTCTAAGCACATTAGAGTTTGGCTTTTTAATTTTTTTGGTCAATTTTGAATTAATTTTCATATATGGTGTGAGACAGAAGTCCGATTTCATTCTTTTTTATGAATATCCAGTTATCCCAGCACTACTTACTGAAGAGACTATTATTTCCCTATTGAATGATCTCAAACCCCTTGTAAAAATTCAATAAGGAATAGATGTATGAATTTATTTCTGGACTATTAATTACATTTCATTATTCTATGTGTTTATCCTTATGCCAATACTGCACTGTTTTATTTTCTGTAGCTTTCTAAGAAAGCTGTTTTAATTTTCTTTTTTCAGGAAAGCTACAGATTCTTGTAACATGTTGTTTAAAATGATGCATTACTTTTATACATACTGTATGTGGCATCGTGCTTTGGGGAAATAACATTGGTGAGCATACATGTATTCCCTTCATTTCAGGAGGCTCAGAGTTAACTGAATTTCTGTAAAGCAAATATGTGTTAGCTCTCTTCAAGTTATATATTGATGCACATCATCCTTTTATAAATTTTTTTGTATTATTTTTAAAATTAGGCCAAGCCCCTTCTCTCAAAAGCTACTAAAGTTTGAGGAATACCACAGTACTAAAAATATAGCTAAAATGATTTTTGCAATTTATGAATACATTTCCTCCACTCTGTGCTTGTTAGTCACAGTAGATGTTGCTAGAATGATCACAACACAACAACATGTCCTCTGGGTTTATCTAGCATTAATTACTAAAGTGACCTTCTAGCTCACAAAGTCAAAATGTCACATTAACACCCGTATTTCTTTTGATGTGTTTTCCAGACTTAGAAATGCAAAGTGCTATAAATTGTGGATAAATGTCCTGTATACATGCTTATTTTCAGTATCAGAGTGGGGACAGTTATCTGACACACTGTTAACTAATAAAGCATAAACACAAAATTTCAAAATATAAAACAAAGCCTACAGAAGGGAAATCATAACAACACATTTGAAAATATTTTCCTTTCCAAAAGAACATCTTCTCAGAGTTTATACCATAAACGACCTTAAACAATAGGAGTAATTTTTAAAAATTATTAAACCTGTTAATTTCTAAATATGTAGAATTTAATAACAAGACTAACTCTAGGAAAAAGGCATTGTTTCGGTACAGAGACAGAAACTATAGCATGCTGGGAAACTTCTTTCCTTGACAATCATGGCTTTAAGTACGGTGCAATTTTTAGTGCCAACAGACAGCTGCTGTGGGATATTTTGCGAAAAGAACAAAAGATGTATTCTTCTTGGAGTGAGTTTGCTATTTCACTCTCATTGTAAGGTAATGACTAAATATATCTCCCCCATTACAACTCAGAATAACTGAAGAATTCACAGGGAATTTCATTTCAGAGCTACTGTAGATGATGGGGATGGTAAGGTGGGTGAGGAACTGTAGTCATCACGACATTCAAAATGAGACAAGATCTCTCAGTGGAATTTTAGGACGTGATGACTCTAACTTTAAACAAGTCATTTTAAAGTTTAAGTCTTCATTAGAATCTTGGAGTTTGAAAATTTGAAAATTTGAACTTTATGCCTCTTTCCACCCTATTATTCAGAAATAAAATGCCTGCAGATTTTTTTTTTTTTCATTTAAATCTTTAAAGCTATAAAACTGGATACTCCAAAGTTTATCCCCTAATACATACAACTTACATTACATAGCTAGGTCCTAAATAATAAGGCAGGATATCTCTATTTTTTACTGTCATAGAACCAACCCTATTATCAACAGCTTAATAGCTGCTAATATCTATGTGTAAATAGCACATTACTCTAACAGAGTCTATAAAGAAGACTGGCTAGAGTCAAAGAGAATAAAAGTAGGAAAATTCATGCTGAATTCATTTTTAATGGAATATCTAAGCCTAAAATTTGTATTATGAGGAAAAGCACAGTAGGATGAAATAGTTCTGGATAAAGTGGCATGTGTCTTTTGGAGTCTGGAGACATATATGAACATGGTGACTGATGCCTGCTTTTTGTCTGAAGATTTCTGAAAACAGAAGACCAGTAAGAATAGCACTTGCCAGTAAAGCAGACATAAAGCATAGATAGCCTAGGCCCAAAGATGTTACAATCCACCCTATTCTTAGGTTCTGCTGCTATTTGGGAAAATGCAAGATTTCCTCAGTGGTTCTTGTGTTTCCGTCGGTAGTATCTTAAAAGAGTTGGGAAGCACATGCAGGGCTAATTAGTTGCCTGTTGATCATTATACTCAATAAGATACCAATGATACATCTTTTTAAAACTTCAAACAATAATAATGTATGTGAATGTACATATTTGTAATCAAAGTATGAAATCACAATCTCTATACATAATTCAACATAGTGATTGCCTCTAGGGAGGAAAAGAGAGGACTGTAAACAGAAAAGTAACACAGAGGACATAAGTTTATCTTCAAAGTTTTATTTATTAACAACTAGAATCTCGATCAATTATAATACAATGTTAACATTTATTTTGGGTAGTTACAAAGTGGCATCTTGCAATTCTACGCTTGATAACTGTTTATTGTTTGAAATTTAAAAATATAATGTGTAGGCCGGGCGCGGTGGCTCAAGCCTGTAATCCCAGCACTTTGGGAGGCCGAGACGGGCGGATCACGAGGTCAGGAGATCGAGGCCATCCTGGCTAATACGGTGAAACCCTGTCTCTACTTAAAAAATACAAAAAACTAGCCGGGCAACGAGGTGGGCGCCTGTAGTCCCAGCTACTCGGGAGGCTGAGGCAGGAGAATGGCGTAAACCCGGGAGGCGGAGCTTGCAGTGAGCTGAGATCTGGCCACTGCACTCCAGCCTGGGTGGCAGAGCAAGACTCCGTCTCAAAAAAATATATATATATATAATGTGTACTTTCAGCTTGGGGATAAGATGACATAGACTCACTTTTTCCTGTCCCTCTTTTCTACATACAGCTAAATATTCTGAAAATAATTTAACAATCATGGAACGTGGAAAGGTGGAAATAATCCAAGAAATAGACATAAGACAGTGGACTGGCTAGGAATTTCAGATTTTGAAGAACAACATTGACATTGTGATTTTATCTATTCCCATATCTCTCAATGTGAGTGCCATGAACTGTAAGTGTAGACCCAAGAAGAAAATATAGGAAAAAGAAATAGCAAGAGAGAAGGAAGGAAGGAAGGAAGGAAGGAAGGAAGGAAG
>NW_016805390.1:1338244-1353176 GCF_001698545.2 Rhinopithecus bieti
AGGGAAAGGAAAGGGAAGGGAAGGGAGGAGGGGCGGGAAGGGGAAGGGAAGGGAAGGGAAGGGAGGGGAGGACAGGAAGGTGAGAGAGGAAGAAAAAGAAAGACCTGTTTCGTCTGGTCAAAATAACAGGAAAGACGAACTGGGCAGGTGCCTAATGGGGAGACATACACCCAGTGGTGGCAGTGGCCTGACCTGTCTGGAAAATAAGGACCAACCCACCCCTAAAAAGATGTGCAACAATAACAACAGTGGAACTGAACAGGCAAACCCAACTGATGCCTCACATCTACCGGCAGCAGGCAAGCTCCTCTTCTATTACTGGAGATGAAAACAGGCAAGGTACCTTCTGGCTTTCCAACCAGTGGCAGATTCAACTCCAAAGCAGTGTCTTCTAACTCTTCCTATAAGAGCAGAGGCCACTGAGACCTAGCACATCCTATCCTATACCAGCAGGAAAAGATGATTCAAAGCAGGCAGAAGACAACATTTATAGGATTTCCTGAACATCCACCCAATAGCAGAGAAGCACCCAGACAGCTCTTGACCCTCTACCCAGTGACAGAAGGCTGTCCAGGTTGGTGTTTCCTCCCTCAGTAATACTGAAAAATAATTGTGTATGCTCATGTAATCATCAGTCAAACTTGAATACAGAACATTTTTATCATCTCCTGGAAATATCTTCATGCCCCTGAGATCTAGGCAATCTATGCTGTACTCAGAGAAAAAACACTGTTCTGATTTGTCTCTTTTTATTCTGGATAATTTCAAGATTTTCTCTTTCTCTTTATTTTTTTCAGACTTAAATTATGATATACCTATGTTTTGAATTCTTCACAATTATTTTTTTTAAGGGGATTTGGTGAGCTTCTCAGGTCTGCATGGTTTTTTCACCAAATTTAGAAAATATTTATACATTATTTCTTCAAATAATTTTTGCTACATTTTCATCTTTTCTATCATTCTAAACCTCCTATGTGTGTTATACTGTGTGATATTAAACCAAAAAGTCATTAGTTATATACTAATAATTGATAATGTTTTTTGCAGATGGAATAATTTCTGTTTACATGTTTGCTGGCCCTTTCTCTTATCAACTTTAATTTATTCTTAATTTTATTCATTAAGCTATTCTAATTGTATATATTGTTCCTTTAACTTCTAGAACTTGTATTTGACTAGTATAGTTTACATTTATCTGCTCAAATAACTTCTGTTTATTCATAATGGAAAATTTTCCAATCTTTGAACATGTATATAAGATTTAAAATCTTGCCTGTTTTCTAAAATTTCCATTGATTGCTTTTTCTCTTGGCCATGGATCATATATTTCCTGTTTCTTCACACATCTAATAAACTTTCTTGTATATGAAACATGGTGATACATTAACTTTAGACATTCTGGACACTTCTCTTGTTCCTTGAAGAAATGATTTAAATAGGAACTTAACTTGACTGGATTCCATTCATAACTCTGGGTTTCTGCACAATATTTTCCACCTTCCAAATATTGCTTTGTATTGTATTTTTGTAGCATTCTTCACACATACACAGTGCAAGGGTCAGCCAGTGTTTGGGATTTGGTCCATGTGGAGATTTTAGGGATCTTTCCTCAGTGGCATCTTCCTCTTTGGACTTCACCCTTCATTTTCCAGACATTCTGACAGCCCCACACTCTGTCCTCTGACTCCTTAGGTAGAGTGAAGCTTTATGTTTTAGTTCCAGATATCCTATAACAAAGGGACTTTGTTTCACACTTCACTAGCTTGAAATAGTGTGTGTGTGTGTGGTTTGTGCTATGGTTTGAATGTTTGTACCCTCCAAAACTCATGTTGAAATTGCTTCCCAAGTGTGGCAGTTTTGAGATTTGTGGCCTTTGAGAGGTGATTGGATCATAAGAGTTCTGCCTTGGTGATTGGATTAATTTAGTCTTGTATTAATGAACTTATGGGTTAATGAACTGGTGACTTTATACCAAAGGGAAACGAGATCTAAGATAGGGTGTTAGCATGTTCATCTCCCTAGCTATGTGATACCCTGCACTGCCCCTGGGCTCGAGGCTCTCACCATGTGCAGCCCCTTGACTTGGGACTTAGCCTCCATAATTGTAAGAAATAAATTTATGTTCTTATAAATTACCCAGTTTCAGGCATTCTGATATAAGAAACAGAAAACAAACTATGGTAGCTTTGTTTCTCTTTTTTATATATTTTATCTCGTGTTAGTAATTGATATCTGATGGATGATAATACATTTCAGAACCAGTCCTCCCTCATCGTTATTGTTAAAAGATATTTCACTTACGTGGAATTCTAGATTGGCACTGATTTTTCTTTCAGAATTTTAAAGATATAATAGATTTGTCTCTTGCTTCCTCTAATTAGAACTCAATGAGAATATTTATCATCATTCTTTCCTATGTAATATTTTATTCCCCTCTGGCTTCTTTTAATAGATTTTCTCTTTTACTAGTTTAAGCATATTTGGCTTTGATATGTTGAGGTGCGTTTTTAAAAAATGGATGTGTTTTACAAAGATTCCAGCATCTTGAATTGATGACACTAATAAATTTGAAAAATTACTTCTATGGACTAAATTGTATGCCTTCAAAATTCATCAGTTGAAGTCCTAATCCCCAGTACTTCAAAATGTGGTTTTAATTGAAGGCAGATCATTTAATTAGTTTATTAAAATGCAATTATTAGGGTTGTCCCTAATCCAACATGACTGATGTCTTTATAAGACAGAAACATTAGAACACAGACACAGACACAGAGGGAAAAGCATGTGAAGTCACAGAGAGAAGACAGTCATTGACACGCCAAGGAGAGAAGCCTTGCAAACAAACAAACAAAACTCTTTCAACCCTTGGATATCTGACCTCTAACCTCTAGAACGATGAGAAAATAAAATTCTGTTATTTAAGCCACCCAGTCTGTGCTTCTTTGTTATTGCAACACTAGCAAACTAATAGAAATACTTTAGGAAATCTATTCAAATATTCTTTCAGTCTGTTCTCCTTTCTCTCCTCTAGGCCACCAATTACATAAAAATGTGGTACAATTCCTATTGATACCATGTTTACTAACCCTTTCCTCTTCGATTGAGGTCTGTTCTTTTTATTTTCCTCCTAAAAAGGATTTATTGAGACACAATCCAAAAATCACACAATTCATTAAAGTGTACAAGTCCAGGTTTTTTTGTATATTAACAGAATTGTGCAATCATCATTATAACCTAGAAAATTTCCACCCACTCCCAAACAAATCCTTTACCATTAGCAGCTACTCCCCATCACCCTCTCTGCCTTCTAATCCTGTACTTCCTATCTCTGTATATTTCTCTTTCAGGACATTTCATATACACATATGAATAAAATATGTTGTCTTTTGTGGCTAACTTCTTTCAATTAGTTTGACATTCTCAAAGTTTATCCATGTGGTAGCATTTATCAGTACTTTATTCATTTTTATTAATGTTTAATATTTCCTTGTAATATGCCACGTTATTCTGCACACATTTATCAGTTGACAGAAATTGGCTTAATTTCACTTTTTGACTGTTACAGATAGTACTGGTATGAACTTCCATCTTTAAGCTTTTATGGGGACATAGGTTTTTATTTCTTTTTGGTACATAACTGAGATTGAAATGTTGGATTATAGGATAGCTTTATGTTGAACATTTTTCTGAAGGAGATGTACATTTTAAAATTTCTAGCAGCGATGTATTACGTTTCCTATTTTTCCTTGTCTACAACCCTTTTCTACCTTTTATAGTGTACACATCTGAGAGATTGTACAGTATCTCTTTATGGTTTTGATTTGCATTTCCTCAGTGGTCAATAAGATTAAGCATCATTTTACAAGGTTACTGGACTCAAATACCTTCTTTGGGAAGTGTATATATTCCAATTTTTTACATAGCTTTTAATCTGAATATTTGTCTTTGTATAATTGAGTTGTTTATATGTTCTAGATATGATTTTATATGATATGATCTATAATTTTCAAATATTTCTTTCTGTGTGTTCTCTCTTCATTCTGTAGATAGTATCAAATTGTAGATAGCATCATTTACAACAAAAATATTTTTAATTTTGGTAGTCTATTTTTTATATTTTTTCCTTGTTGTTTGCTCTAAAAGGATTTCATCAGTCAAAGAACAAGAAATTACTCGTTTTGTTCTAATGGTTTTCTGCTTTTAGCTCTTACATTTAGATCTTTGATCTATTTGGAGCTAATTTTTGTATGTGGTATGAAGTAGGTGTTCAAATTTATTATTCTACATTTGAACATCCAGTTGTTCCAACACCATTTCCTCATTGAATTCTGTGGCATGAGGTTTGCACTTAATTCTATCAAATGAATTCTTTATTCTTCTGTCATAGGCTTTTATTTCCTGGCATTCTATTTATATCCTTTATAGTTGCCATTTTTTCCATATATCTAATCATGGTGTTCTCATTTTCCAATTAATGCTTTGATATATCTGTAACAATTATGTTAAAGATCCAATATGTGAATTTTAACATCTGAGCTCTCTTCGTATCAGCTGTTTATTGTATGTTTTCTTTCTTAACCATGTATTAGATGTTCTTGCTTCTTCACATCTCATTATTTGTTAATTTATGGTAAATAAATTCATAAGCAAACAGCCAAGATTGAAGTAACATTTATCTCCAGAAAATAACATGTTTCTTCTTGTAAGGCTTCTTGTATTGAGTGAAGGATTAATCTCATCTGCATTTTTATTTTTCTTAGTTTGAGCCATCATACAGCTTTAGATGATTTTATTTTGACATTGGCTTCAGACATATTGAGAGACTGTACAGCACTATCCATTCAGATATGCTTGGTATCTAAGTATCAACAACACTCTGGAAATCAATTTATCTCTCTTCCTCTCTGTCTCTCTTTGCTTTGTTTTGTTTTATTTCAGTTGCCAGCTTTTTGGATCACAGAGTTTTCTTTAACTCTGCTTTTTAACCACAAGAGATCTTATCATCCCTTGCTGCCTCATCCCCAGCTATCTGGAACTAATAACTTGCTTTCAGTCAGGATCAAAATTGCTTCAAAAGAATTTCTGGAAACTTGTTTTGTATTCAGCCTTCAGCTTTTCCACTAATTTGCACTTGAACAGGTCCCTACACGTTTCATATGATTTCTTTCTCATCTCTCCTCTGCCCACAACCTTCAGTGTATACTTGGTGAAGACGTATGGGAAAGATCTGGCAGGTAGGTATAGATTTACTTTGTGACTGAAGTTAATTGGTGTTAATATCTATCAAACCCACCCCTACATTTCTAGTAATGTTTTGGTAGTTGTTTGTTTGGCTAGCATGTCTTATCTATTTATTTTTTAACAAATTTATTGGAGTATGATTTATATACAAAACAGAATATATTCAATGTATACAATTTGATCAGTTTGGACATATTCATGTACCCATGAAGCTATCATTACAATCAAGGTAACAAATATATGGATGACTCCCAAAGTTTTCTCTTTTTTTTTTTTTTTTTTTTGCATGTATGGTAAGAACACTGAACATGGTATCTACCCTCTTAGCAATTTTTAAAGTACACTACATATCACTGTTAACTATAAGCACAATGTTGTTGAGCAGATATCTAGAAGTTATTCATATTGTATAACTAAAATTTTATGCCCATTGGACAATCATTTCCTCTCCTCATTTTCCCTCCCCCAAGCCCCTGAAAACTATTGTCCTACTTTGAACTTCTATGAGTTTGACTATTTTAGAAAGCTTATTTGTATTTGGCTTATTTCACTTAGGATAATGTCCTCTAGGTTCATTTGTGTTGCAAATATCAGGATTTTCTTATTTTTTAAGGTTGAATAATATTTCACTGTATGTGTATATCACAATTTCTATATCCATTCATCCATCAATGGACTCTTGGATTATGTCTGTATCTTGGCTGTTATAAATAATGCTGTAATGAACATGGGAATGTAGATATATCTTCAGGATTCTGATTCCAGTTCTTTGTTTTATTTAAAAATCTTTTTTATTTTTATTTTTTCTAGGTACATAGTAGGCATATATATTTGTGGGGTACAGGAGATGTTTTGACACAGGCATGCAATGTGAAATAATTAGATCATGGAGAATGAGGCATGCAATGTGAAATAATTAGATCATGGAGAATGGGGTATCCGTCCCCTCAAGCATTTATCCTTTGTGTTATAAACAATCCAGTTACACTCTTTTAGTTATTTTTAAATGTACAATTAAGCTCTTATTGAGTATAGTCACCATGCTATGCTCTTAAATAGTATATATTATTCCTTTTCCTTTTCTTTTTTTACCCATTAACCATCCCCATCTCATTACCAGCTTCTCACTACCCTTCCCAGCCTCTGGTAACCATCCTTCTACTCTATGCTCATGATTTTAATTGTTTTGGTTTTTAGATCCCACAAATAAGTGAGAACATGTGATGTTTATCTTTTTGTGCCTGGCTTGAAATCTTTATTTTTTTATTATGTTTTCTAATTGCATTAATAAATATTTTCAAGGTCAAGTATTTTTTTCCATTGGATTGTTTCATGTGCTTCAAGTACAGAGCATATTACCTTGCTAAAAGGCACTCTATTTTTAAATTTCTTCTTTTAGTGTAATTATACCAGAATTACATAAAAGAAGGTATCTGGGTTTTATAAATCCTAATTTTAAGAGTAATGCATTCAGCATTGACTTTGGCTGTATAATTACTCATTATACTTTTTAATGTTAAGAAAGCATTCCTCTAATCCTTGTTTTCTAGGATTTTGTTGAGGAATACTTGTTGAGTTTTACTGAATACCTTTTAAGCATCAAAGGTCATGAAGATAATAGTCTCCTCCTGTGTTATCTTGTACTCTTTGGTTTCTTGGAAATACATTTTAATACACTCTACATATTACTCAACATACATGCTGAGTAAGTGTTAAGGATGAATGAAGATGCAATTCTTGTTCTCACCAGTAAGACTGAGAGTGTCTCTTTCTCCCATATCCTCTCAAGGTCATTTTAATTTTTCTTATGATTAAAAAGAAGTTTAAACAGAAACAATTTGACTTCATCATGTTTTCCTATGTTAATACCCTTTATTTCTTTCTCTTGCCTGATTGCCCTGGCCATAACTTTCAATACTATGTTGAACAGGAGTGGTGAGAGAGGGCATCCTTGTCTTGTGCTGGTTTTCAAAGGGAATGCTTCCAGTTTTTGTCCATTCAGTATGATATTGGCTGTGGGACTGTCATAAATAGCTCTTATTTTGAGATACGTTCCATCAATGCCTAGTTTATTGAGAGATTTTAGCATAAAGGGCTGTTAAATTTTGTCTAAGGCCTTTCTGCATCTATTGAGACAATCATGTGGTTTTTGTCATTAGTTCTGTTTATGTGAAGGATTATGTTTATTGATTTGTGTATGTTGAACCAGCCTTGCATCCCAGGAATGAAGCCGACTTGATCATGGTGGATAAGCTTTTGATGTGCTACTGGATTTAGTTTGCCAGTATTTTATTGAGGATTTTTGTATTGATGTTCATCAGGGATATTGGTCTGAAATTTTATTTTTTTGTTGTGTCTCTGTCAGATTTTGATATCAAGATGATGCAGGCCTCATAAAATGAGTTAGGGAGGATTCTCTTTTTTTATTGTTTGGAATAGTTTCAAAACGAATGGTACCAGCTCATCTTTGTACCTCTGGTAGAATTCGGCTATGAATCTGTCTGGTCCTGGACTTTTTGACATGATTGTATATTTAGAAAACCCCATCGTCTCAGCCCCAAATCTCCTTAAACTGATAAGAAACTTCAGCAAAGCCTCAGGGTACACAATCAATGTGCAAAAATCACATGCATTCCTATACACCAATAACAGACAAACAGAGCCAAATCATGAGTAAACTGCTACAAAGAGAATAAAATACCTAGGAACACAACTTACAAGGGATGTGAAGAACTTCTTCAAGGAGAACTGCAAACCACTGCTCAAGGAAATAAGAGAGGACACAGACAAATGGAAAAAGATTCCATACTCATAGACAGGAAAAATCAGTATCGTGAAAATGACCATACTGCCCAAAGTAATTTATAGATTCAGTGCCATCCCCATCAAGCTAACATTGACTTTCTTCACAGAATTGGAAAAAACTACTTTACATTTTATCTATAACCAAAAAAGAGCCCACATAGCCAAGACAATACTAAGCAAAAAGACCAAACCTGGAGGCATCAAGTTACCTGACTTCAAACTATGCTACAAAGCTACAGTAACAAAAACAGAATGGTACTGGTACCAAAACACATATATAGACTGATGGAACAGAACAAACGCTCAGAAATAATGCCACACATCTACAACCACCTGATATTTGACAAACCTTAGAAAAACAAGCAATGGGAAAAGGATTCCCTATTTAATAAATGGTGTCGGGAAAACTGGTTAGCCATATGCAGAAAACTGAAACTGGATCCCTTCCTTACACCTTATACAAAATTAACTCAAGATGGATTAAAGACTTAAACAGAAAACCTAAAACCATAAAAACCCTAGAAGAAAACCTAGCCAATACCATTCAGAAAACAGGTATGGACAAAGATTTCATGACTAAAACACCAAAAACAATGGCAACAAAAGCCAAAATTGACAAATGGGATCTGATTAAACTAAAGAGATTCTGCACAGCAAAAGAAGCTATCATCAGAGCCAACAGGCAACTTACAGAATGGGAGAAAAGTTTTGCAATCTATCCATCTGACAAAGGGCTAATATCCAGAATCTACAAAGAACTTGAACAGATTTACGAGGAAAAAAAAAAAAATCAAAAAGTGGGCAAAGGATATAAACAGACAATTCTCAAAGGAAGACATTTAGGCAGCCAACAAACATATGACAAAAAACTCATCATCATTGGTCATTAGAGAAATGCAAATCAAAACCACAGTGAGATACCATCTCATGCCAGTTAGAATGGCGATCATTTAAAAGTCAGAAAACTACAGATGCTAGAGAGGATGTGGAGAAATAAGAATGCTTTTACACTGTTGGTGGGAGTGTAAATTAGTTCAACCATTTTGGAAGACAGCGTGGCAATTCCTCAAGGATCTAGAAACAGAAATACNTGAACAGATTTACGAGGAAAAAAAAAAAAATCAAAAGTGGGCAAAGGATATAAACAGACAATTCTCAAAGGAAGACATTTAGGCAGCCAACAAACATATGACAAAAAACTCATCATCATTGGTCATTAGAGAAATGCAAATCAAAACCACAGTGAGATACCATCTCATGCCAGTTAGAATGGCGATCATTTAAAAGTCAGAAAACTACAGATGCTAGAGAGGATGTGGAGAAATAAGAATGCTTTTACACTGTTGGTGGGAGTGTAAATTAGTTCAACCATTTTGGAAGACAGCGTGGCAATTCCTCAAGGATCTAGAAACAGAAATACTATTTGACTCAGCAATCCAATTACTGGGTATATACCCAAAAGATTATAAAACATTCTACAATTAAGACACATGCACATGTATGTTTATTGCAGCACTGTTAACAATAGCAAAGACTTGGAACCAACCCAAATCCCCATCAATGATAGACTGGATAAAGAGAATGTGGCACATATACACCATGGAATACTATGCAGCCATGAAAAAGGATTAGTTCCTGTCCCTTTCAGGGACATGGATGATGCTGGAAACCATCCTTCTCAGCTGGAAACCATCATTCTCAGCAAAATAACACAGGAACAGAAAACCAAACACCACATGTTCTCACTCATAAGTGGGAGTTGACAATGAGAACCCATGGACACAGGGAGGGGAACATCACACACTGGGGCCTGTCAGTGGGTGGGGGGCTATGGGAGAGATAGCATTAGGAGAAACACCTAATGTAGATGACGGGTTCATGGTTGCAGCAAACCACCAGTGCACATGTATATCTAAGTAACAAACGTGCACATTCTGCACAAGTACCCCAAAACTTACAGTAATAAAAAAAAAGAATTTTAAATTTGCCTTTGGATATCATTTGTATTTCCTTTTCAGAAAAATGACTGTTCTTCCCTTTGTCTATTTTTTGCAAATATCTTCTCCCTATATATATCTTTTAACTTTTCTTATGGTCTACATTTTATAGTCAAATATTTTATTTATTATTTGTTCAAATCTATTTCTTCTTCCTTTATGGCTTCTGGGTGTTTTGACTTAAGAGGGTCTGCAACATCTTGAGAGTAAACAAGTATTCTCTTAAATTTGCTTTTTATATTATAAACTTATAGATTATTTTGAAGATATATGAAGTAGAGATTATGTCAATTGCATGATCGTACATGCCATCTTTCCTGTCTGAATTGAATTGCTACTTTTTAAATTATAGTTTAAGTTCTGTGATACGTGTGTAAAACGTGCAGGTTTGTTACATAGGTATACAGTTGCCATGGTAGTTTGCTGCACTCATCAAACTGTCATCTACATTAGGTATTTCTTCTAATGCTATTCCTCCCTTAGCCTTACACCCCGTGACAGGACCCAGTGTATGATGTTCCCCTCATCATCAGAGTGAACAGGCAACCTCTAGAATGGGAGAAAATTTTTGCAATCTATTCATCCAGAATCTACAAAGAACTTAAACAGTTTTACAAGATAAAAACAACCCCATCAAAAGTGGACTAAGGATATGAACAGACACTTCTCAAAAGAAGACATTTATGCAACCAACAGACACATGAGAAAATGCTCATCATCACTGGTTACTAAAGAAATGCAAATCAAAACCATAATGAGATACCATCTCATGCCAATTAGAATGGTGATCATTAAAAAGTCAGGAAACAACAGATACTGGAGAGGATGTGGATAAATAGGAACACTTTTACACTGTTGGTGGGAGTGTAAATTAGTTCAGCCATTGTGGAAGACAGTGTGGTGATTCCTCAAGGATCCAGAACCAGAAATACGATTTGACCCATCAATCCCATTACTGGGTATATACTCAAAAGATTATAAATCATTCTGCTATAAAGACACATGCAAACGTATGTTTATTGCAGCACTATTTTCAATAGCAAGGACTTGGAACCAACCCAAATGCCCATCAATGATACACTGGATAGAGAAAATGTGGCACATATACACCATGGAATACTATGCAGGCATAAAAAAGGATGAGTTGATGTCCTTTGCAGGAACATGAATGAAGCTGGAAACCATCATTCTCAGAAAACTAACACAGAAACAGGAAATCAAACATCACATGTTCTCACTCATAAATGGGAGGTGAACAATGATTTCAGTTCTTTTGGGTATATATCCAGAAGTGGAATTGCTGAGTCATATGACTATTTTTTAAACTTTTGGAAGAACCTCCATTCTGTTTTTAATGGTGGCTGCACCACTTTACATTTCTACCAAGAGTGTAGAAGAAATACATATTCTCCAGTTTCTCACCAATATTTATTGTCTTTTGTTTTTTTGATAGTAGCTACTATGGTTTATATGTAGTGATATTTTATATTGGTTTTGATTTACATTTACCTAGTGATTTGTTAATCTGAGTACCTTTTAATTTACCTGGAACAATTTATCTGTCTTCTTTGCAGAAATGTCTATTTAAGTTCTTGTTCCATTTTTTTGTAATTTGTTTTCTGCTATTGAGTTGTAGGAGTTCCTCATATATTTTAATACTAACTCCTTATCAGATATATAGTCAGCATATTTTTCCATTTCATAGTTTCCCTTTTCTTTCTGTTGATTATTTTCTTTGCTGTGTAGAAACGACTCAGTTTTGCATAATACCATTTGTCTATTTTGTTGTTGTTGGCTGTGCTTTTGGTGTCATATCCAGGAAACCAAGGCAAGACCAATCCCCAAGAAACATTCCCCCTGGGTTTTCCTATAGGAGTTTTAGAGTTTTAAGTCTTAGATGTAAGGCTGTAATTAACTGTGTCTTAAGGTTCGTGTATGCCGTATGATAAGGGGCAATTTCATTCTTTTGAATGTGGATATCCAGTTTTTTCTAACACCATTTATTGAAGAGATTTTATTTCTCGATTGTGTATTCTTGCTAACCATGTTGAAGATCAGTTGACCATTATGTGTATGAGTTTATTTACAGATCTCCATTCTGTTTCACTGGTCTATATGTCTGTCTTTAGTCAGTACCATCCTACTTTATTTACTGCAACTTTGTAATATATTTAGATACCAGAAAGTTTGATGTCTCTACCTTTTTTCATTTTTCTCAAGATTGCTTATGCTATTTTGGGTCTTTTGTCATTCCACAGTAACGTAAAATTATTTTCTATTTCTGTGAAAAGAAAATGTCCTTGGGATTTGGATGGGGTGGCACTGAATCTGAAGATCTCTAGGGATAGCATGGGTGCTTTAACATTACTAAATCTTCCAATCCAAGAAAACAGAATATCTTTCCGTTTATTTTAGGTCTTTAATTTCTTTCATTAATATGATGCAGTTTTTCAGTATACAAGTCTTTCATTAATACTTTTTTGCTTAAGCTTACACCTAAGTATTTTATTACTATTATTATTTGTCAAGATAAAGTCTCACTTTGTTGCCCAGGCTGGATCAAACTCCTGGGCTCAAGCCATCTTCCTGCCTTAGCCTCCTGAGTAGCTGAGACTATAGGTGTGAACCACTGCTCCCGGATGGGGAAGGCTTTGTGAAGACAGGGTTCTCAAGTTTGCATCTGTTTTAACATAACTATCACAGAAGATTGCAAAAACTGTATCCTTTCTCAAAGTCCATTGCAAACTTACACACACAAAAAAGTCTCCTTCAAGAACATTTTCCGAAAAACTGCATGTCCAATCTTGGATACGTATTATTCTCATTATTGATCCTTGTAACCTGGGGTAGTTATCTCAAAATAATTATGTAATCCCCCTGAATTTTTTTCTTTAAACTCTTTTCTTCTTTTACCCTCCTGAATACGTAGGTGGTTTACTATAGCACCTGCAATCAGATTGCAATGTCCTGTTCTGGAGTAAAAATCATTTCCTTTTAGAGAGTATCTATCTGTTTATTATTTGTGTTTAAAATGGTATCTAAAACGAAAACCTGAAGAAAGATTACTATCAGAAGGAATCAGTGACTCTTTGTGCCGAGACCAGCTCCATTAGGGAGACCCTAACCCAGCAGCACTAGAGGAATTAAAGACACACACACAGAAATATAGAGGTGTGGAATGGGAAATCAAGGGTCTCACAGCCTTCAGAGCTGAGAGCCTCGAACAGAGATTTACCCACATATTTATTGACAGTAAGCCAGTGATAAGCATTATTTCTATAGATTATAGATTAACTAAAAGTATTCCTTATGGGAAACAAAGGGATGGGTGGAAATAAAGGGATGGGCTCCAGCTAGTTATCTGCAGCAGGAGTATGTCCTTAAGGAACAGATTGCCCATGCTATTGTTTGTCGTTTAAGAATGCCCTTAAGCAGTTTTCCCGCCCTGGGTGGGCCAGGTGTTCCTTGCCCTCATTCCGGTAAACCCACAACCTTCCAGCCTGGGCGTCATGGCCATCGTGAACACGTCACAGCGCTGCAGAGATTTTGTTTATGGACAGTTTTTGGGTCAGTTTATGGCCAGATTGTGGGGGGCTTGTTCCCAACACTTGGAACTGGTGTGCAGTACACACTTGAACGCTTTGACCTCTCTGCTTCCATGGTTCATTTTTTTTTTTTTTCCCCCTGGTGAGTCTTCTCTCAGGCTTAGCCTTTCTCTTTTGGTAGATACTTTTGTTGGTATTCAGTATGGTTGTAATTTGGGATTTAGGATTTGGTTTGGTTATAAGCACACTTTAATAAAATACTTTACATTTCTCCTTGGGTCATAAAAGTCTTTTGTCTTTTCTGAGAAGTCCTTTTTGGCATAAAGACAAATGTCTTTCTGGTTTGAGTACTCTGCTTTCTACAGAACTGTAATTCTTTCTCTGAGACATGTCTTTTCTGGTGAATTCACTTTTGGTTTGCATGCCTAGTTTAATGTTACATTTGATCTGCATACTTTGATAAATTTTTTTGTGAATATTCATATCTTGTTTTCTTTTGGTAACACACATCTATAAATAATACGGATTTTTTATTTGCTTGTTACTGAAAATCTTCCAATAGCAAAATCAGACATTCTAAACAGTGAACACATGGTGATTGATTAAAACCATTAGCACAGTTGCCACCATCTATAAGATATATCCAAACTTCTAACCATTATCTAATGGGACTTATAGACTCTTTATTGCTCTCAAAAAACTTATCAAAATGAAATAAGATTCTCAGACATCAAGGCATGCCAAGTTATCTGAGATTTTAGCCACCTATGTTGTGCCGTATTCTCATGAACATTTTAAAACTGATGGACAAAGTACATCAATATAAATTTAGAGCACAAATGGTGCTCATTTGAAACTTCTAAAAACAACCTGCAACTACAGATTTAGCATGTAGAGCCTTCTAAGTAATCTGTTTAACTCTATTTTTTTTCTGCCTGCTTTGAATGTGGTGACTTTTCTACTGATGTTGAAAACTTACTGGTTATGGCAGTCCAGGCAACATTATAAAAAGGTTTTAAAGTGCTTTCTAATTATCGACTTTACAAATGACAACAGCTCCATGGTAACCAACAGCCTAGACACCTTTAGGGAATGCAAATTTAGATTTTTCTGAATAACAGTTACTTATGGTGATGAAACAGTTAATTGAAGAATTTATAATCTAATAGAAAAAAATGAAATAAATGTTTATAAAGATTAGACTCTCAGATCAAACAGATCAAAATCTTGATTTTCTAAATTTTACAGAAAGACTAAATATATTTGGGCTTATTAATAAACATAAGTATATATTACAGGAAAATGAGTTTCTAAAAAATATAAAATGGTTCTCATCTATAAAAT
>NW_016805390.1:1355762-1372399 GCF_001698545.2 Rhinopithecus bieti
AAAAAAAAAAAAAAAAAATCCTCGACAACGTACTAGCAAATTGAATTCTACAGAACATTTAAAAGATTATTCACCATGATCAAGTAGGATGACAATGATCCCAAAAGCAAATGCAACATAAAGAAAAATAAATAGAATTTCATTACACTAAAAAGCCTCCACACAGCAAAAGAAATAACAGTCAACTTACAGAATTGGAGAAAATATTTACAAGCTATCAATATAATAAAGGACTAATATGCAGAATCTATGAGGAACTCAAATCAGCAAGAAAAAAATGAAAAAAAAATCCCATTAAAATGTGGGCAAACAACATGAATAGATATTTCTCAAAAGAAGATATACAAATGACCAACACACATAAAAAGAACTTTCAACATCAGTACCCATCAGGAAAATGCAAATTAAAACCACAATGGTGTCACAGAATCCTTAGAATGTCACTCTTCCAGCTCTAATCCTCTCTGGCCAGTGGTGCTTTTGCCTGAGTTTTGCTTGAGGCTGCTGGGCTCTTTCTATCCACTTGGCCTACCAGGCTGTGCTCAGTTTGCTCTACTGGCCTGGATCCCATGTCTGCCTACAGTGAACAAGGCACGAAATGGCTATAAGTGTGTGAGTAAGCATGGGGTCTGGCCACTGTGCACAGCCAGGCATGCTGGCTGCAGTAGGCCAGACAGCTCCAGGTGCAGGCACAGGAACAGGCTCCCTGTGAGGCTGTGGCTGGACCAGGCATAATACAAACGGCTTCCACCGCAGGCACCGAGGAACACGGTGGTGCCTGGAAGCTTGGGGATGCCAGGAAACACAGAGCCACAAAGAGGGTGTCACAACCCTGGCTCGGGGAGCTTCTAGGTCTGGGTTCCCCAAAGGGTTGCAGCTCTTTTCTCTTCTCTTCCCTCCTTTTCATCACCTGGAACATAGCAAGAGAGCATGGGCAATGGGGAAGGGGAGAGAGGAGTGAGTGTTTCAGTCCTATTTGTGTTACAGCTCTTTCAGTTCCACCATTCAGTGGGTCCTGCGTTCTTGTTCTGCATCCAGGAAGAATGAGGTATGCAGACAACTGGAGGATGAGCAAGGTGGAGAGGAGCTTCATGGAGTGACAGAACAGCTCTGAGGACACCTGAAGTGGGTAGCTCTTTTCCACTGACAAGTTGTCCCAACTTTGAGGAGACCCAAAGTGGGTAGCTCCTTCCCACACAACTGGTAGCTCCAACGTCTGTGTGAGTTTGGGTGTGTCTGGGGTTTTTATGGACGTAGAAGGGAAGAAGTACTTGCTGATTGGTCCATGAGTGGCCATGTGCGGCCAGGAAAAAGCACCATAAATTCTCACTCCAGGCTACGAACTCAATCCTGAATTGGCAGCCCAGCTCCTAGGATTCAGGCTGTCCCTGGCTTGAAAGTGGAGTTTTACAGGGGACCTGCCCCTTTCTGCCCAGAAACCGGTCTGTCTCCTGCCATCAACATGCTGTCCATGGCACCCAGGCTATTCCTGCTAAGGGGTGCCTGCAGGCCTGGCTGACCTGCCCTCATCACTTCCCCAGCCTCCCTTCCACACTCATCCATGCTCAAAGTCTGGAGGGAGCCAAGGTGGTGGTGGGGGCTGACGTGTCAGTGACCTCAAGAGTGTGCACACCCAGCTGAGTTGCCACAATGCCCAGGCTTGGGCACATCTTTGCTGTAAAACTGGAGCAGGTGCTAGGAGTGTGGAGAGGCCAGGGTGTCCAAGCAAGCACTTCTGAGCCTATGGCGGTTGGGGGACTTCCTGGAGTCCCTGAGAGAGCAGGGATGTCTTGGGGATGGAGTTCCTGCTGTTTGGATGCAGCTGCCCCTGGGAGCGCGGGATTCCTTCCCTGACAACTCTGTAGGGGATGCGGCTCCCGCCTGTTTCTGGCTCCTACTGGCTTATGGAGTGCACAGACCCTGCTGTCACCATCAATGAGATACCACCTTACCCCCTTCAGAATGGCTTATACATTGTTGGTGGGAATGTAAATTAGTGGCTTTATGGAAAACAGTATGAAGATTTCTCAAAGAACTAAAAGTAGATCTACCATTCGATCCAGCAATTCCACTACTGGGTATCTACCCAAAGGAAAAGAGGTCATTATATCAAAAAGACACCTCAACTCATAGATTATTGCAGAACAATTCACAATTGCAAAGATATGGAATCAGCTTAAGTGCCCACCAACTGAAGAGTAAAGAAAATACAGTGTGGAAAAAAAATACATGTCTATGAGAATGTGTGTATATATATATGTGTGTGTGTGTGTGTGTGTGTGTGTGTATTATATGTGTATGTATGTGTAAACGTACACCATGAAATACTATACACACAGCATGGAATACTATATGCATGCCATGGAATACTTCTCAGCCATAAAAATGAAATATGTCTTTTGCAGCCACTTGGATGAAATTGGGGGCCATTATCCTAGATGACGTAATTCAGTAATGGAAAACCAAACATTGCATTTCTTCATTTAAAACCAAGAGATAAATTATGGTTATATAAAGGCATACACAGTAGTAAAGTGGACATTGGAGACTCAGAACGGGAAAGTGGGGAATGGGGAAAGGGATAAAAAATTACCTATTGAGTACAATGTACATTATTTGGGTAACAAGTACATTAAAAGCCCAGACTTCACCACTATACAGTTAATGCATGTAACCAAAAACCACTTGTGTCTGGAAAGGTATTAAATTTTTTTAAAAAATTCTCTAAGAGAAAAGGAAGGGTGGGGGTGAAGAATAGTGAAAATGGTCAGCTATCCAGGAGAAATTTTACTGCATCATAATAATCTCAAATAAAACAGGTAAAAGGCCATGATGGTCATTTTAAAATCCCATCATCATCAAGAATATTTTAAAAGCTTTAACCTAAAAAACTATTTTGTATTGTTTATTGACTGTGTATAGAAACATAACTGATTTTTGTGTTTTGATTTTTATATCCTACACCTTTACTGAATTTATTTTTTAGTTCTAACAGTATTTTTCTGTTTTGTGAAGGTTTCAGTAGTTTCTACATATAAGATTATGCAATCTAGGCTGGGTACAGTGGCTCATGCCTGTAAACCCAGCACTTTGGGAGGCCGAGGCAGGCTGATCACCTGAGGTCAGGAGTTTGAGACAAGCCTGGCCAATATGGTGAAACCCTGTCTCTACTAAAAATACAAAAATTAGTCAGGCATGGTGACAGGCACCTGTGGTCCCAGCTACTCAGGAGGCTGATGCAGGAGAATTGCTTGAACCCAGGAGGCAGAGGTTGCAGTGAGCCAAGATGGCACCACTGCACTCCAGCCTGGGTGACAGAGTAAGACTGTCTCAAAATATAAATAAATAAATAAGATAAAAAATAAAATAAAGATTATGCAATCTGCAAACAGATAATTTTACTTCTTCCTTTATAATTTGTAGGCGTTTTACTTCTTTTTTCTGCATAATTACTCTGGTTAGAGTTTCCAGTATTATACTGTTGCATAGAAGTGGCCATTGTAAATAGTCCTGCAATAAACATATGTGTGCATGGTATCAGAATTTTAAGGAAATATATATCGGTATTCAACCTAAATATTTTTGAAAACTTTCAGTGTTTTCTTTGGTCAAAGACAAAGATTTTCTTCTATCTATATTTTAAAAGAATTTTCCTCCCTTTCTCTTTTTAAAAGTATCATTTTATCGTAAAATAAAATGGAAAGAGTAACACACACACACACACACACACACACACACACACACACAAACAAAAAAGAAGCTGCCTCTCCCTGTTTAGTAAAATAGGAATCTAAGTTTAAAGTGTTGTTATAATCAAGGGCTTGATTGTAAAAAATTACCTCTCAGAATCTTCATAGATTTGTTCAGATACAAATAGTTTTGTTCAGAAAGTAATATAATAATTATATTGCTATTTATTTATTTATTAGTAATTGAATTCTACTTAACCATCCAGGACTGCATATTTAGCTTAAAGGGAACATTAGTTTTTTTTTTTGTTTTTTGAGATGGAGTCTCGCTCTGTTGCCCAGGCTGGAGTGCAGTGGCCTGATCCCGGCTCACTGCAATCTCTGCCTCCTGGGTTCATGCCATTCTCCTGCCTCAGCCTCCCAAGTAGCTGGGACTACAGGCACCCGCCACCACGCCCGGCTAATTTTTTGTATTTTGGTAGAGACGGGGTTTCACTGTGTTAGCCAGGATGGTCTCGATCTCCTGACCTCGTGATCCGCCCGCCTCGGCCTCCCAAAGTGCTGGGATTACAGGCGTGAGCCACGTGCCTGGCCGTGAACATTAGTGTTTTTGTTTGTTTGTTTGTTTGCTTTTTTGTTTGTTTGTTTTTTGCTTCAGCCATGTTAAAAGCATCTGGAAATTTGAAATAATCTGAAAACAAGAATATATTATTCCTATTTTATTTATTTATTTATTGAGATGTCACCCAGGCCAGAGTACAGTGGCACAATCTTGGCTCACTAGAACCTCTGCCTCCTGGGTTCAAGCAATTCTGCCTCAGCCTTCTGAGTAGGTGGGACTACAGGCATGTGCCACCATGCCTGGCTAATTTTTGTATTTTTAGTAGAGATGAGGTTTCACTATGTTTGCCAGGCTGCTCTTGAACTCCTGATCTCAGGTGGTCCACCTGTCTCAGCCTCCCAAAGTGCTGGGATTACAGGCATGAGCCGCCCGGCTTTCATATTGTATTTAAATATTATCTGTGATCAGCAGCCCAGATTACAGATGGGAATTATTAATAAATTATACTTTTGGAATCTTAAGGAAGAAGAGCAAGCAATTTGAGAATAATCAAAGAAACGGTTCAAGTCTCACAGTTTACTATGGTCATGTATAACCATCTATTGAGCAAATGAGAAACCACCCAGCTGAATTTTAGAAACTCATATTCCAGATATACATGGCTGCTTCAACCTTATCCAGACCAGCTTCATGACCATGTGACGTGGGTAATAGCACAGGGTTCTGTGCTCAAAAGGGTCCTATACTTGGTTTAATGCTCTACTTTCACTATTTTGAACTTCTTAATAATTTAATCTTTGAACTGTATTTTGCCAGTGCAGTCTATTTGGATGATGAAGCAAGAACATGAGTACAAGAGATAAGTGCAAAATGTGTGTCAGCCACATATAAAGTAACTCATATTTCCTTTTTCTTTCAGCCTTTCCATACTCATTAATATAATGAAGGTAGACTATGAATGTTTAATTGAGCATAAAAGACCCCCAGCACGTGCTTTATATTTAAATGATTCAGGTGTATATGGTTTTTTGACACTTCTGTAATTACTGAAGTCATTTAGTCAAGAATAATGCATTGTGAAAATTTAAATTGGCAAATAGAGAAAAATTTTGGAAGCAAAGTAAAGAGTAGGCATCCATTGTTTTATACAACCAATATGCCTATATTATCAGCTAGAAAACAGCACAAATTTTGGTCATGTAGTTCAAATAATAGCTGTTACAATTCCTATGAATCTTACTTGCTTAGCTACAGAAATAAGTTTAGAGTGGTCTCGCCATTCCTAGTATCCTGGCAACTATTATTTTAATTATGTCATATCTAAGGGTTTTTAAAATATTAATACAGAGATAACCAGACAGCTCTAGCTGCCGAGTGAAAGAAACCTTCTATGAGAAGGAAGTCAATACACCAAGAGAAGATAGAGAAATGGAGGAAACCTTGCATGCTAGTGTGCAGTTTCTACCAGTATTATCTGAAGTCCAGTTCCAACACTCTACTTAGCAAAACAATTCCCTGATATTTACTTTTAACTGTAGTTTCTTGATAAGAATTTTCAAACATATAAATATAGAGTGACTTAGTGTAGAGAGTACTTTGTATATCACAGGATGAGGTCAAATGGAGGTAACCTAAGAAAATTGGGTGAGCATTAGCTATGAAGTCAGACCAACTTGAATTTATATCTGACTAATTTACTTATAAGCTATTTGAGCTCATTTAGGCTTATGTCATGTTAGCCAGTCTCCAAGTTGCGTCTCCCCTTATTCTCAATGATAATCCCCTTATTCTCAATGATAATCACCTCATACCACTCCCACACTTACGTAGTCTTATCTCAATTTGGATATAAAAACTTGTATGATCACAGAATATTGTAGAATGATGGTGTATGGATTCTAAAATTCCTTCAGAAAATACACGTGGTTTCTGCCTTGGTCCTTCTGACAACACTGACGTGGGGTAAGCTAATTGTTACAATGAAATTGAAGAGCCCTATAGAAAGGCTCATATAGTGAAGAAATAAGAACCTCTTTTGGTGACCAGCAGTTGAAGCCTATGTCAGTAGCCATGAGAGTGAACCAACTAAGAAGTGAATTCTTCAGCCCCAGTCAAGTTTTGAGATGACTAAATTTATAGTTGCCAACTTGATTACAAACTCCTGACAAATCCTAGAGCCAGAACCACCCAACTAGGCCATTTTTAACTTCTGACTCAAGGGAACTTTGACATAATATGTGCTTATTGTCATAAGATGACACATTTAGGGGTAACTTGTTAGGAAATAATAGGTAACTGGTATATAAATTATTTATAAATATAATAAAAATTACAATATGAGATAACTGGAAAGAACAGGAGTAATGATTTTAAAGCAACTAATAGAGTGATTAGAGCAGAATAGATGTTTAATAAAGAGGTACATTTTTGTAAGTGTTACTATAATTATTAAATGTATTACTTAATATTATAGTTATAAATTTTTGAAAGGAGTGACCATGTTAAAAAAATACAACTTAAGATATTGAATAGAAAAAATGATATTTTTTGAAACAAATATATCATTTTTAAAAAATTATAGATTTGACAACAGAGTGTATGACAGTGTGTTAATTACAGTTTTGTTGGCAAAACGATAAATTTTGAGAGTAACATTTACACTTTCTTTCTTTACCCAAATATTTTATAAGATTTAAACATACTTTATGTCATTTAATAAACGATTTATACAGTACATATTCATTATTTTAAAACACATAGTATACATTTTATGTACAATTAGTATGTAGAATACTACAAAGAATGTCACTCCCACTTCAACAATGAAAAAATTGAGACAAGCTAACATGTTAAATGAACCATCTTAACTATAGTAGAACATGGGAGGAAATGGTATCAGTGAGTCTGTAAGAAAAGAGTAGCTAAAATTGTATCAAACTACCAAAGGCCGAGTTTAGGCTACTGTGCAATAGCTGGAGACCCAGACACATGGGATGTTGACCCTCATTCACAACTCTTCCCTATTGGCCTATGATAGGGAAGAAAGACTGGGAACAAGGAAGGTGCGCAGAGGGACCCACCCCATCAGTGTAGGCTGTAGGCATTAAAAGGGAATAAACTAACATGTGCAACAACATGATAAATCTCATGTGCATTAAAAAAGAATTAAAAAGCTAAACTGAAAAGGATACATAATGTATGTTTTTATTGATATGGCATTCTGGAAATGGCAAAATTATGAAGATAGTAAGTAAGTCCATAATTGTCAGGAGCTTAGGCTGGAGCTGCCAGGATTGATTAATTGGAATGAGGCACAAGTGAAATTTCTAGGGTAAAGAAAATATGCCCTATCTTGATTATAGTGGTGGATACTGAACTATATATTTATTAAAGTTCATAGAAGTGTAAAGCTAAGGGTTTTAGTGTATGTGATTTGTACCCAATAGATTTGATGATCTTTCTGTACATACATATATGTCTATATGACACTACCTGGACATCATATATGTATATATGAAGCTCTCTGTACATACATATATGTATAACAAAAATATACATATCTAATAAATATAACATATATAAGTAAAATATGATATAACTTATAAAAATGGAAAAATGTACTCACTGTTGAGTGCCCTTAATCATTGGCATGTCATTAATATATCAGCTCATTTATTTATGAAATACATTTCCAGGACAACATTTGAAAGTTATATGTGATGACTCTCTTATATATTTTTTAAAATAATTCTATTCCTTGAGGATTTAAATGGGAATGATGATTCGGAGTTCTACTTGTTTACGATTATAACTGGATGACTATAATTTAGGATCAAATAGGGCTCTGTCTTAAATGGGTCTGCAAATTATTAAAGTATTTTCTCTCAGCGTCAAACCCACCCTTTTATCCTCTGGTTGGTGATGCTGGAGGTAGATATCTTCAAGCCTGTTTTTCCTTTACCACCTGATTACTAAGTCAAAAGAGGAGAAAGTGAAATTTGTAGAGGACTGAGATTTCATTTCCTGCTTTTGTCATCATTCCTGTAGCCATGGTTTTTTATCCTGGTAAGGATCATTGGTTTTACTACCAACTGCTGGTGTCAGTTTGGAGTTTTGTGACTCCTACAACAATCCTTATGAATTCTATCAGTTGATTCTCTTTGTAAAAGTTATCACCCATTTACTTCATTTGACTACATAGTGAAATAGTCTAAATAGAAAATAATAGCTTTCTAGTTGGACAAACCTTAGTGTTACAATATAACTATTTATGCACTATTTAGGAGGTCTCTTTATGGTAACATGTCCTTTACATTTATATAAAAAATTATTTTAGGACTACTGTATATATCCTTTTATATTTGTACAATCTCATTTTAGGGCACTCTAACTTATTAAAAAAAAGTCACTCTGCAATAGCAATGCCTTTTATTAGTGTGGAATCTCATACTTTCAATATACTGTACTTTTAACCCTTTAATAGCATTTCAATTTATTTTTAATTATAATAAAACTTCTGTAGTGTGACAGTGTTTTGAGGATGCACCCAGTATCACATTATTTACCAGGAAGTCAAGGGTCAGGAGCTAGATGAGTTGAAAGCCAGTCTTATGCGAGATTGTGATCCCCCTTTAATGTTTAAGTGATGAAAGTGAGTGTGGAAAAAGGCATGACTCACCAACTGTACTGTCCATATTTTAGAAGTTGGAAACAAGATTTTGGTCACAAAAAGACAGGTTTACTACTACCAATTATTAATTACTAGTAGAGAATACAATTTATACTAATTAAATATCAAAATATTTATTAATATTTGTAGAAAATCAGAGCATAACATGTTACATTTAATCCCTCAGATATATAAGGCTATATTTGTATACTGAATGTTAAATAGCAGCAGAAATTATAACTGATCCCTAGATTCATTTTTACTCTCTTAATGCCTAGGAGTATATTATGCAAGTTCAGAAAACATGTGGATACCTGAAAATCTTTTACCTCAGCGTAAGGACATAAATATGTTATTCAGTCACATTTTGAGCTATGTTGGTGCACTATCGGGTATGCTAAACAAGGTCAAAGGAAATATAAATTCAGCTAAAAATATTTATGTAATAATATCAGGAGTAATAACCTTACCTAAATTTACATGGATATGCAAAAAGTGCCATAACGCAAGTATATTTTGCTTTCTCATTTCTAGCTTTCAGTTTTAAAAAAGCATAAAATCTGATAGTCTAGGTTCCTCTTGCACTTGTTTTTTATCTTTGCTAAGTTTAGGATATTTACTCCTACTAGTACATTTATAAAATATAATTATGTGTTTGTGTGGGTTTCAGGCTTATTTGACAGACAAGTTTGCCATTCTTGGCTTTCTAAGTTTATTTCCCTTCCTATTTTCCTACTACAGTGCAGGTTCACCAAAGCTGTAAGGCAACAAATGTAAATACATGAAGATTGACCTTTAATTACTATTTGAAACACAAGGTTCTTAAGAGCATCTTCTTTTTAAAAGCAGACAACATTAAAATACATAGATACATACACCTGTGCAACATCTGTAAGTAGCCCTAGGTCTCAAAGAGGCTTGCATTAATATTAATCCTAAAGAGTCTCAGAATAGCTATAAAATTTCCATGGATATATTTACATATGGATATATACAGCTGTCTGTTAAATTCCTCAGAATTTACCTGGTGGCTTATATTGGTACAAGAAAGTACCAAAATCATGATTTTGCAGTTGCTGATGGTTTAGTCTCCATTGAAGTTAAAAAATAACTTATACATATTAAATTCTACAGAACAATTATATGAAATATTCATATGATATTAGTGTGGCTACCAAAGCTTTATTTTAGATATTACATTCTCATTCTTTAAATTCTGACATTTTATGGCCATATATTTAAAGTTGGTGTGTTAAAAGCAATGTGTGTGTTTGGGGTACCAATATGTTATCAATATTCTTTTTATATTGTGTATTAGGTCTATTTTTATTTACTGTATGTTCTAATGTGGTTGATTTATATCAGTTTAATTTTCCATTTGAATCACATTATATTTTCTTCATTTTTTGCTTTATTTTTATCAAAAGGATATTTTTTGTTACTCCATTTTGCCCTCTACTAAATTATTAATTTTATATTATTTCATCACTTTGAGTGGTGATACAAGTAATTGTAACAGCACACTTGACCTATTATTAAGATGCATTACAAATTATTTTTACCATTTCCCCAGTAATGCTCAAATCTTTGTAGACTTCCATTCCATTTATTCCTCTCATAACTTTCCTGGATATTCCCATGAATCTCAGTGTACCTGTATTCTGAATTATATAAAGAAGTACACTTGAGGTTTCATGTAATTAATTATCATTGATGATTAATGGCATATTTATACCTTTGTGGTATTTGTCATTTCCTCCTACATTTCTGTGTTTCTCTCTGATATAATTTCCTCTTCCCAGATAATTTCTTTTAGCATTCCTCTTAAGTCAAGACTGTTGGTAACAGTCTTTATTTTGTTTGTCTGAAAATGCCTTTATCAGTTCTTTATTTGGGAAATATGTTATTCTAGGTTGGCAGGTATTTTCTTTTAACACTTTAAATAAACGCTTCTATTGACATCTGGCTTTCAATGTTTATTATAAAGTAAGCTACCAGTCTTATCTGAGCTTCTTTAAATGTAATGTGTAGTTACATTTAAATTTCCTCTGGCTGATTTTAAGATTTCATCTTTTTAATTTTGTTTTACATGATCTCCCTGTGAAGTACCTAGTGAAGTAACATAACGAAGTCTGCTATCCAGTAGAGCAAGGAAATATTATTTCCCCCATTGGAAGGGAGAACTAATAATTGGCAGTAATAGTACAATCTAAAAGATCCCATGTTCTTTATCGTATTCACTTTCTTCCATTTTGCAACCCAAATTTATTTATTCCCTCACCAAGATGATATACCAAATGGCCTGTGAAATCTTATCACCAGGCTTAAAGTTCAACATCATATTACAATTCTTTCACATAGCCAACATACGGTGGTGGAACTAAGGCAGGGAAACAGAAATAACATTCTCATTTGGAAAAGGGAACATAGGAGGCCAGTGATCTATAATAATGCTTTAAACAAACTGGGCAGGTAACCTAGGAATGTAGAATGTTCCTTGATTAGGTTTTGGTAATGTTCCTTAGCAGTGACAACAAAGTTTATTCTTCTAAATGTTTGCTCACTCCTTCTTTTAGGCCATTCCTGTTCTATTTTCTTCTGTGGCCATATCTGAATAGGACATTGGAGAGAGTATCCTCTTTATCAGGTGAGTACATTTCTCATTTTTCTTATAGCTTTTATTTTTATTTTTTGGTTATTTTCCCCTCTTTTTTATTTTTTAGAGGTTTCTTTTTTTCCCATAAATTATTGGGATATGGGTGGTATTTTGGTTATATGAGTTATTTCTTTAGTGGTGCTGTGTGAGATTTTGGTGCACCCATCACCTGAGCAGTATACACTGTGCCATATTTGTAGTTTTATATATCTCGCCCCTGCCCTCCCATTTTTCCCCCCAAGTCCCCAAAGTCCATTGCATCACTCTTATGCCTTTGTGTCCTCATAGCTTATCTTACAGCACTTAGAAGGTTAGGCCCACCTACCCTTTTAAGGCTCAGAGTCACAGTTTTTTCTAATGCAGGTTTCAGCCTCTTTTAGGAATAAACACTTTCAAAAATTCAGTTGTCTTCTCATCTTTTTCCCATGTCATAATAGCTATGCTTACAATTCTTTTTGAGACACACCTGTCCCTCTTAATTTGATTTTCAGTATATTTAGCTTACAAGATTTCCAAAAGACAGCTATGGTTCCAGTCTCTTTACCCTGAGATGTACTGTTAAAATAAAAATATTTGATGGGCAACTTAGTAATTGATTCAGAGATTACAGTAAGGTTATTATTTTTACCTACATTGCCGATTTTGCCATAATCATAAGGCAGAATTTACTTAGCTTTTGTCACGAAAAGCTTTTTTAACTGATTGGAGCTGAGAAATACTCACATCAGTTACAGTACTTGCAAAACAGCCTATTGTTTTGTGAGTTCACTGTTTCTTGCAGAATTTATCTAAAGAGGCCATTAGAGATAAAATCTAATAGCAGTCAGGTTTCGCATTATTTTAATTTTTTGAAAATACATTCATTTATAAGCTTTATTTGTTGTATTTCTAATGATACCATTTTATAATGTTATCAAATATGCTATAACTGCATAACTTGGGTTATTCTTTTTCAAGCTAAATTGTAAGTCTTATTAGGCTTTCTACCAGAAGACAAAGTTACATAATTTAGGTTTTATATTACCCAAACACTCCACTTCTACATATTACTTTCTGTGTTAGTTTTTGCTAGATTATGCTGTAGTAGCAAAAACTTTCTCAGGGATTACAGGAACATGTTTATCTCTCACTTATATGTACATGTCAGTTTTGAGTGACTTGTGGTTTGCTCCATTCAGAGTGTTAAGCTGAAGAGGACAACCCCGTTTGGGACATGGTGTTCTCATCATGGAGGGAAAACAGAGATGGTATAACCATGTGATATTCTTGAAGCTTTTCCTCACACAATGCACAGGTCACTTCTGCTCTTGCTGTTTTGGCCAAAAGAAATATGACCATTTAGAAAGAAAAGAAATACAATTATCTCCTGGAGAAAAGCAGCAAGTAACTGAAAAATAAACAATCAACCAAAATTGGGAGTGTAGATTTTTGCACTACAATTCTGGCTAATGTAGAATTTATTGGTGAGATACATTTAGATCTTAAACTAATTTCTGCTGGGACACAATAGACTAAATTTAGTCTATGGCAGAGGCCTTATCTAATATAATGAGAGAATTATTCTACATTAATTCACTCAGAAGTTATTCATTGCATTCATATGTTTGACAATCAACATTATTCATACCATGCTTAAGAGTGATTCCAAAGTAAAGCACGTGGACATTATTCCTCATTTGTGAAGCCTGCATTTGTTTTCTATTGTTGACATTACAAACTACCACCAACTTAATCACTTACACAACTTAAATGCATTATCCTACACTTCTGGAGGTCAGAAGTCTCACACAGATATCAGTAAGAAAGAGATCAACAGGGCTCTATGTTCTTGCACTTCTAGGGGAGGATATGTTTCCTAATACAATTAAGTTGTTGGAAGTATTTACTACCTTCTACTTGTAGCCATTTTCTTGCTGGCTATGATCTTGGGGCCTTTCTCTTTTTCTAGACCCACCCACAATTCTGGACTCACAGCATTTTTTTCTCCATCATAAAATCAAAACTAAACAAAGCCTTCAAAGCCGCAAACAGGAAAGAATATAATTTACTGAGTACTCACTTTATCTGTGCCAAAGAACTGTACCTGACATTTCACATCAACTATTTTTATCTGGTTCTTACTCCCATTTATTGTGACATGCATTTTTTAATTTGCAGATGAAAAAACTAAAACTTAATATGGATATATGACTTGATTTAGGACTTTTTAGCTTCTAAACAAATGCAATCACGTTGAGACTCCAGGTCTGATTAACATCTGGGCTCTTTCCATTTATTACAGGGTTTCCATTCTCTCTAGAAAATTTTTGTTGTTATTGAACTATTTCTGCATGTGAAATAAAGCCATGATAATCATGCTTGTCTTTTAGAATGTTGAATTGTTACCTAGAGTGATTATTTCAGTCAGATATGCCTGATACAACAGGAAGAAGAGACAGGTAGGTGTACAATCTTTCATCAATACCTTAACTCTCAAATGGATCTTTTTTGTAAAAGTTTTGGAAATAGTCTTAGAGTAAGAAAATTGTTCTACTGGAATATCTTGTAAAAGCATCATTATAGACCTCCAGTGTCACAGGGTGCAGATGTGGCATAGAGTTTATTAGGGACATTACAAAGAAGAAAGTGGAAGAGTATATGCTCACCCTCCAAACTTTCAACATTGTATAGTATAGCATGGATACAGATGTTCTCTATGCATGTCCAGAATTCCAGAAGGTAGGGAACTGCCTGAATGGCATGCTTGACATGAAATTAAAAGCACTCCAAGAGAATAAGTTCTGTATAAACACTGTGTTGCATATGTAGATGTTAGCTTCAGAGGAAAGGGAGCAACACAAAGTTTCTATAAGAAACAAAAATTTTTCAGTACCAGTAACTAAATAGAAAATATGCATACTGAGAACCAAGGTTTACATATGGAGAGGCTAGGAATAGCCTTGTAAGTCAAGAATGTTGACATCAATCTAAGGATTTGCTGTCTCTCAGCAGACTGGTTTAACCCAGCTCATTAGCTTTTTACCAAGTTAGAACAAAAAAGAAAATGATCCTCCCGGGCCATACGAATTTTTATCTCTTCAAAAAATATAATTTGTCATAAATATACCTATTTATAATGTATACATGAATAATTCAAATATGCATATTTGGATTGATACTTGGTAATACCAAGTAATTCTTATCTAAATTGTCTATCGTTTGATATTACGATAATGTTCAGTAAGCACTAAATTAGAATGAGAACACCAGATGGAAAAGAATTGGACAAGTAAAGCAAAGTAATTTGTATGTGTGTGTTTGTGTGTGCGTGTATGTTGGTATTTCAGATTTATAACATGTTTGTACACTGAAACACTGCCAGATCGCTTGAATATGGCACATCAGGAAGCAATCCAGATTTCTATTCTCTTTCTGTTTTCTATAGTTTTCCTTCCTCTTTTCAAACATACATCTATCTCCTGATTCAATACTCACTGTTTTTTGTTTACATTTTACTCTTTCATAATCTTTCTTATTACTATCATTTATCAATTAATTTACATATGAAACAGTGTTTTGTACGTAATGCCACATGAAATAGAATATTAAAAATTTAATTTAATACTCTTTTCCAAATTTAGATATAGAATTAATGTAGTCAAAATACAAGTGGGTATGCTGTGGGCACTGTCTAACTGATTCTAAAATTCACTTGGAAACAAAATGATCCAAAAAGAGCCAAAGTGATCTACACTAGACATTTATATAAATATTTTACTTAATGATCAATTAATGACTCAGGGAAAATCACGATAAGGCAACTGAAGAAAATTTCCTATCTCACATTACTAGAGAGCTGAGCTGAGATTAAAATCTAGGTCCTTATTAATAAAAAATATTATAAACTTAGCTTCTACAGATGATTGTCTACATATTTTTGAAATCATGATGGTAATAATCTAATGGAATTAAAATTTGTATTTAGTGTTAAATATTTTTATAATACAGCTTGAGCAGTGAAGAGATATTTCTTGTGACTTGAAGCAAAAATCTGGAGGATTGTACAACTAGATGTTTCAGTGTAAGTATTACAGATATTAGTAAAGTGGAATGTGTACTCTAACAAAATTGTAAAAAAAGAAAGTATTTAAGCATTTTAATTAATACTTATTTGAATCTTTGTGCTGTAGCTTCTTTGCAGGAATAGTAAATGTGCATAGAGAAAGGAAGTGCCACTGAAAAAATGACTCTGATAGAGTCTTAAAGGGAAGTTTATTAGATGGAACATACAAAATGAAATATATTTTAGAGCATGTTCATGGAAATATTTCTAAAGTAAAATGCAGGCTCCTTTATTTAAAATATAGCAAGATAAGGTTTTGGAGTAGATCTTGTATCCAATATTATTTGTTAATAGTTTTCAATTTTGACAAATTTTAAACATATCCCCAAATAAAAAACAATTACAATGAACAAGTGCATGGATACCATCTGGTTCTATCATTAATGGTTTATCTGTTTTATTATGTAGGTATCCATATATCCATTTTCATGGACATCTATTTATTTTATATCATGATGCATTTTGATACACGTTACAGAAATCTGTACAACACTCCATGCAAGCATATTATTAACATAGTTCAGTATTCATTTACTTTTACTTTTTTATTTTAAAATGTTTTAGAGATGGGATCTTCCTGTGTTGCCTAGAAGTTTTCAAACAGCTGGGCTCAGTTGATCTCTTACCTCAGCCTGCCAAATTGCTGGCATTATAGGTGTGTGCCATAGCACCCAGCTCACTTACTATTTTGATGTGAAATTTTGTTGAAAATGTGCAGAAATGACAGGTGTGCATGCACTGAGTTCTAACAAATGCGTACGTCTATGTAACTCAGATGTAAATGGAGATATAAAAAATTGTCACCACCCAAAAGTTTGCTTATGCTGCTTTCCAGTCTCTACTCTTACTAAGAGGCAATGATTATTTCATATTTATCCTCCATAAAATAGTTTTCACCTTTCTATATCTTCATAGAAAATATTCATTTTATAACAATTCCTTCATTTATCATTTTCTGA
>NW_016805390.1:1373483-1439755 GCF_001698545.2 Rhinopithecus bieti
GAACATACAAAATGAAATATATTTTTAGAGCATGTTCATGGAAATATTTCTAAAGTAAAAATGCAGGCTCCTTTATTTAAAATATAGCAAGATAAGGTTTTGGAGTAGATCTTGTATCCAATATTATTTGTTAATAGTTTTTCAATTTTGACAAATTTTAAACATATCCCCCAATAAAAAACAATTACAATGAACAAGTGCATGGATACCATCTGGTTCTATTATTAATGGTTTATCTGTTTTATTATGTAGGTATCCATATATCCATTTTCATGGACATCTATTTATTTTATATCATGATGCATTTTGATACACGTTACAGAAATCTGTACAACACTCCATGCAAGCATATTATTAACATAGTTCAGTATTCATTTACTTTTACTTTTTTATTTTTAAAAATGTTTTTAGAGATGGGATCTTCCTGTGTTGCCTAGAAGTTTTCAAACAGCTGGGCTCAGTTGATCTCTTACCTCAGCCTGCCAAATTGCTGGCATTATAGGTGTGTGCCATAGCACCCAGCTCACTTACTATTTTGATGTGAAATTTTTGTTGAAAATGTGCAGAAATGACAGGTGTGCATGCACTGAGTTCTAACAAATGCGTACGTCTATGTAACTCAGATGTAAATGGAGATATAAAAAATTGTCACCACCCAAAAGTTTGCTTATGCTGCTTTCCAGTCTCTACTCTTACTAAGAGGCAATGATTATTTCATATTTATCCTCCATAAAATAGTTTTCACCTTTCTATATCTTCATAGAAAAATATTCATTTTATAACAATTCCTTCATTTATCATTTTTCTGAGTAATTTTTTCATTTTATGGTATCATCAATAATGCATCAGAATCTTAGTTACTCCACATCCTCACAGATATTTGTTGTAAGTTTTTTTTTTTTTTTGGACATTTAGTGAATGTTATTCTACTGCACTGTGGTTTTAATTTGCATTTCACTTATAAGTATTTTTATGTGTTTATGGACCATTAATCTATTTACTATTTTTTTTTACAAAACATTCAAGTTTTATTTTAGGTTCGGGGGTACATGTGAAGATTTGTTATATGTATATATTTTGTGTTGCTAAGGTTTGGGGTATGAATGATCCTATCAGCTAGGTAGTGAGCATACTATCTAATAGGTAGTTTTTCAACTTTTACCCACCTCTTCCGTACTGCATCTAGTAGTCCCCAGTGTCTATTGTTTTCATCTTTATGTCCATGTGTACTCCATGTTTAGTTCCCACTTATAAGTAAGAACATATGGTATTTAATTTTCTGTTCCTGCATGAATTTGCTTAGGATTATGGCCTGCAGCTGAGTCCATGTTGGTGAAAAGGACATAATTTCATTCTTGTTATGGCTGCATAATATTCCATGGTGTATATGTACCATATATTCTTTATACAGTCCACCATTCATGAACATGTAGATTGATTCCATGTCTTTGTTATTGTGAATAGTACTGTGATGAATTTATTAGTGCATGTATTTTTGGTATAAAGATCTGTTTCCTTTGTGTATATACCCAGTAATGGGATTGCTGAATTAAATTGTAATTCTGTTTTAAGTTCTTTGAGAAATCTCCAAATTGATTTCCACAGTGGCTGAACTAATTTGTATTCCCAATAGCAGTGTATAAATGTTTCCTTTCTCCACAACCTCAACAACATCTGTTATTTTTATTTTTTAATTTTTTTTTTTTACTTTTTCATAACAGCCACTCTGACTGGTGTGAGATAGTATCTTGCTGTGGTTTTGATTTGCATTTCTCTGATGATTAGTGATGCTGAGCATTTCTTCATATGTTTGGTGGCAGCTTGTATGCCTTTTTATTTTTTGGAGACAGATTGTTGCTCTGTCACTCAGGCTGGAGTGCAATGGCATGATACTGGCTCACTGCAACCTCTGCCTTC
Source organism: Rhinopithecus bieti (assembly GCF_001698545.2). Classification (NCBI taxonomy): domain Eukaryota; kingdom Metazoa; phylum Chordata; class Mammalia; order Primates; family Cercopithecidae; genus Rhinopithecus; species Rhinopithecus bieti. Next base: position 1,375,401 of record NW_016805390.1, read on the forward strand.
AGGGCTCAAGCAATCATCCCACCTCAGTCTCCCAAGTAGCTGGGACTACAGGCACACACCACCACACTCGACTAAATTTTGTATTTCACTAAAAGTGACAGGGTTTTGCTATGTTGACCAGGCTGGTCTCAAATCATGGGCTCAAGTGAACTGCCCACCTCAGCTTCCCAAACTGTTGGGATTACAGGCAAGAATAACCTTGCCTGTATCCTGTATGTTTTCTTTAGAGAAGTGTTTTTTCACATCCTTTGCCCGTCTTTTAATGGGGTTATTTAATGCTTGTTAAATTGTTTAAGTTTCTTATAGATTCTGGAAATTAGACCTTTGTCAGATGCATAGCTTGTGAATATTTTTCCCCATTCTGTAACCTTTCTATTGTGTTGATAATTTATTTTGCTGTGCAGAAGTGCTTTAGTTTAATTAAGTCCCACTTGGTGATTTTGTTTTGTTGTAATTACTTTTAGGACTTAGTCATAAATCCTTTGCCAAGGTCAACATCTAGAAAGTTATCTCCTACCATTCCTATCTGGGTTTTTTTCTAGGACTTTTTATAGTTCAAGGTCTTACATTGAAGTCTTTAATCCATCTTGATTTAATTTTTGTAATGTTAAAGGTAGAAGAGTTCACTCTTCTGCATATGGCCTGCCAGTTATCCCAGCACCACTGAAATGGAAAAACATTCCATGCTCATATATTGGAATAATGAATATCACTAAAATGGCAACACTAGGAACCAAAAAAGAGTCCAAATAGCCAAAACAATTATAAGCAAAATGAATAAAGTAAGATACATCATATTATCTGATTGCAAACTGCACTACAAGGCTACAGTAACCAAAACAGCATGGTACTTGCACAAAAACAGACACAGACCAATGGAACAGGATCGAGAATCCGGAAATAAAGCTGCACACCTAAAACCATTTGATCTTTGACAAAGTCAACAAAAACAAGCAATGGTGAAAGGACTCCATAAATTTATTTTTTAAAGTGACTGTTTAAAAGGTTTGCCCATTTTACTGTCTCTCCCACCTATTTTGTCTTTTTGTTATTCAATTGTATGAGTTCTTTTTCGCTTCCCTTTTCAACTTCCTACCTTTGGTTAAGAAATTTTTGTCAGATATAAATTTTGAGAGTCTAATTATTAAATAAAGGTCTACTTCTTGCTATTTGTTTTGTTGCCCGACATATGTGCCAACTCTTAGGTCAGTACAATAACTGTAGCTTTATAATAAAACTGGATGTCATGTAATTTAAGATCTCAAACTTTGCTCATTTTCAAAGTGATTTCATATATTCTAGGTTATTTGTATTGACATATATTATTTATAACAACCTTGCCAACTCCTACAAAAAGTGCTCCTGGGATTTTTACTTGGATTGCATCACAGCTATAGATCAATTTAGAAATAAATAACATATTAACAACATTGAATATTTCAGTTCTTGTCTTTTCTTTTTAATTTGCCTAATACCAATACTTAAGATTTCCACTAAAATGTTAATATATGTGGTGAGAGTGAGGTTTCCTGCCCTTTTCCCCAAATTTATAGGAAATATGTTTAATACTTTGCCCAATGTATAATGTCAGCTACACATTTATTATAATGCCCTTCATGCAATTAAGGGTCAATCCTTCTGTTCCTAGTTTGCTTAGGGTTTTTGTGAATGAATGTGTGTATATATATATTTAGGATACATATATATATGTGTGTGTGTATATATATATATATACATACATGTGTGTGTGTATATATATATATATACATACATGTGTGTGTGTATATATACATATATTTAGGATCTACTCTTAATTTTTAAGTATACAATACAGTTATTAACTATAGTCACCATGCTGTATGATTGATCCCCAGAACTCATTCATTGGGCCTAACTGCAACTTTGTGTCCTTTGACTAACATCTCCCCATTCCTCCACCCCAGCGCCTGGGAAAACCACTATTCTGTTCTATGATCCTATACATTCATTGTTTTGTAATTCCACGTATAGGTGAAATAATTTATTATTTTTCTTTCTGTGCCTGGCTTATTTCACATAGCATGTCCTCCAAGTTCATCCATGTTGTCACATATGACAGGATTTCCCTTTTATAAGGCTGACAACTATTCCACTGTGTGTGTGTGTGTGGGTGGGTGGGTGTGGGTGTGTGTAACATTTTCTGTATATGCATTTATATGTGGATGGACATTTATCTTGGCTATTACGTATAATGCAGCAATGAACACAAGTATGCAGATATCTCTTGGACATACTGATTTAATTTACTTTAGATATATGCCAGAAATGAGATTGCTGAATCCTATAATTCTACTTTTTAAATATTTTGAAGAATGTCCATACTGTTTTTTATAGTTGTTGTAGCAATTTGCATTCTCACTAACAGTGCACAAGTGAGCCCTATTCTCCACATCCTTGCCAACAATCATCTTTTGTATTTTTGAGAAAAGTCATTCTATCAGGTGTGAGGTGATAGCTCCTGGTAATTTTAATGTACATTTCTCCGATAATTAGTAATCTTGAATATTTTTTCATATTCCTATAGGACATTTGCATGTCTTCTCTTAAAATGTCTATCTGGGTCCTTTGACCATTTTGTAATTGGGTTATTTGCTTTATTCTTATAACGATATTTAAATTACTTATATATTTTGAATATTAACCCCATTTAGGATATATAGCTTGCAGTTATTTTCACTTGTTCTGTAGACTGTATCTTCACTATGTTGCTTTTTTCTCTTGCTATGCAAAAACTTTTCAGTTTGATGCAGTCAATATATCTAATTCTGCATTTTTCCTATGCTTTTAGGGGAACATCCAAAAAAAATCATTCCTCGGACTAACTTCAAGGAATTTTTTCCTCTATGGTTTCTTCTATGGTCTTATAGTTTTAGGACTTACATTTAATTAAGTCTATAATAAATTTCAGTTGATTACTATATACGGTATGAGATAAGGATTGAATTCATTATGTATATGGATATCCAGCTTTCCCAACATCATTTATTAAAGGGATTGTATTTTCTGTCTTGAGATTCATGTCAACTTTGTCGAAGATCAATTGATCCTAAATGTATTGATTTATATCTGAGCTCTCTATTGTGTGCCATTGGTCTATGTATCTGGTAATGCCAGTAGCATGGTGTTTTGATTCCTATAGCTTCATATTATATATTGAAACAACATCGTGTAATGCTTCTAGCGTTGCTTTTCTTTCTCAAGACTCCTTTGCTATTTTCAGTCTTTGGTAGTTGCATAACAATTTCAAAATTGCTTTTTTGGGGGCATATTTGGTAGTTGCATAAAGATTTCAATATTGCCTTTTTTATTTCTGTGGAAAATGTCCTTGGAATTTTTATATCAATTGCATTGAATTGATAGATTGCTTTTGGTACTATGGACATTTTAACAATATCAATTCCTCAGTCCATGAGCAGAGAATAGCTTTCCACTAATTTGTGTTATCTCAAATTCTTACCTCAATATTCCTCAGGTTTTATTTTACACGTCTTTCACTTCCTCAGTTAAACTTATTCTTAAGCATATTTTTTTTTGCAGTTATTATAAATGGGATTGATTTATTAACTTTTTTGATGGTTGTTAGTGTATAGAAGTGCTACTGATTTATATGTTGATTTGTATCTTTCAACTTTATTGAATTTATTTATTAATTCTTACAGTGTTTTGGTAAAGTGTTTAGGGTAGTTTATGCATAAGGCTATGGATCTGTAAACAGAGACAATTTAACTTATTTTTTTCCAATTGAATTATTTTTATTTACTTTTCTTGCCAAATATCTCTGGCTAGGACTTTCAGTACTATGCTGAATGCAAGTAGCCAGAGTTAAGGAAAATAATAATAAAAAAAAGATCTATCCTGGAAAATGTTCTGTATGTGCTTGAGATGAATGTATATTTTGCTGCTTTTGGATAGAATGTCTGTATATGACTTTTAGGTGCACTTGTTCTATAGTGATATTCCAGTTTGCTGCTTTCTTAAATATTTTTCTGTATGGAAGATGTATCCATTGTTGAAAATGGAATATTGAAATCCCAAACTATTATTGTATTGTGTAATAATTATTTATTCAATCAACTTAATATTTGCTTTATAGATGTTTCAATGCTGGGTGCATAAACATTTAGAATTGTTCTATCTTTTTGATTAATTGACCCCTTTATTATTTTAGAGTTACCTACATTGCCTTGTGACAGATTTTGACTAAAAGTTTATTTTTTCTTTTACACACACACAATTATGTGTTTTATATGTAAAGCCATTTGCATGAAATAGTTTTTCCATCCCTTCACTTTCATTCTCTGTGTATACTTAAGCTAAAGTGAATCACTTGTGGGCAAAATATTGTTGGGTCTTGGTTTTATACTCATTCAGTCACTCTATGAATTTTCCATTTTGATTTTCCATTAAATTGCAATCATAATTTAAGCCATTTACATTGCAACTAATTATTGATAAGTAAGGACTTACTGTTGTCATTTTGTTCATTGTTTCCTATTTTGTAATTCTTTTGTTCTTTTCCTCCTTTCTTGTTGTCATTGTTTTCATTTGTTTAACAATGATTCTTTTCATGTTTTAAAAAAATATTTCTTTTTGTTGTCTTTATTTGCAGATAGAGTCTTACTCTGTTGTCTAGGCTGGAGTTCAGTGGTGCAATCTCAGCTCACTGTAACCTCTGCTTCCCAGGCTCAAGGGCTCTTCCCACCTCTCCTTTGTTTAGCTGGCACTAGAGTAGTGCACCACCATGTGCAGCTAGTTTTTTTTTTTTTTTTTTTTTTTTTTAGTAGATATGGCATTTTGCCATGTTCCTCAGGCTGGTCTCAAACTCCTGGCCTCAACTGATCTTCCTACTTAGACTGGCCAAAGTGCTGGGATTACAGGCGTGAGCCACCATGCCCAGACTTTAGAAAGCATTTCTACCATAGGTTTTTCTTTTTGATTGCCAGAAAAAACTTATATTAAAATCTTTTGAAGTTCATTCAGCAGAAGAAGGAATTAGTGAACTTTAAGACATGTTATTTAAAATTAACCATTTGAGGAAACAAAAGAAAAAAAGAATGAAACAAGTGAAGAAAGCATGAGGGACCTATGGCACACTATCAAGCATATAAACATATCATTTATGGAATTTGCAGTAGGAGAAGAGAGAGAGAAATGATAAACATCTTACTTAAAGAAATACTGGCTGAAAACTTCCCAAATGTTGATAGGGATATGCACGTACAAATTGATGTAGCCCAAAGACCTTTAAGTAAAATTTACTCAAAGGAGGACATTCCAACATACATTATAATCACATTGTCAAAAGTAAAAGACAAAAAACAATAAAAAAGAATACCAGTGGAATTCTCAGCAGAAATCTTGTAAGGTAGGAAGAAATGTTATTTGTTTGTTTCTACTAATATATATATATGACACATCATTAAATTTCTAACAGATTCAGGGGTCATTAGGTATTTTATTTTATTTGTTTTAATTTTAATAAAATTTCAAAATTTAATTTGCAGAAATTGTTGATTTAAAGTTATTTATAGTGTTCTTTTATTAACTTTTTAACATGTAGAATATTTAATTAATTGATCATATTCCCATAACACTGACCATAAATAGAATGAAGGACACATATTTTCAATAACAAATGAAAAGCTGTATCACTGTAGGATTATAAATATCCCACATATCTTAAGATGATAAAGAAATAGTATAAACAGCATTAGAAAAACAAGTTTGAAAACTTACAGAAAATGAACAATTTTTTTTTGAAAGACATATACGACAAAAGTTCACTCAAGAGAAAATGCATAATCTGGACTACCCTATATCTCTTGAAAAGATTACACAAACTTTCTTGGAGTGAAAACTGTCAGTCCAGATGGTTTCATTACAGAATTCTACCAAAAAGTTGCTGAAAAAATAAGACCAATTTTACACAATTTATTTCAGAAAATTGAAGAGGAGAGTACATTTCCAAATGAATCAAACATTACCCTAAAAACAAAACCTGGCAGATATATTACTAGAAAATAAAACTATAGATCAAGATTACTCATGCAGATCAATGCAGAATCTGTTAAATGTTACCAAAAGAAATCCAAAAATAAATAAGGATACTACATCACAACCCTTAGTTTAGCCTTGGAAAATGAGTATAGTGATAACGATTCAAAGTTACTTAATTTTAAGTTTACCAGTGTAATACACTGTTAACATATATTCTTATCTCAGGAGATAGAGATAAGATAGAGATAGAGAAAAATAATTCAATCACATTTAAAAGCCACCATTAAGTATTTCATTCCCAGGCAGGGCACGGCAACTCATGCCTATAATCCCAGCACTCTGGAAGGCCGTGGCAGGTGGATCACCTGAGGCCAGGAGTTCAAGACCAGCCTGGCCAACATGATGAAACCTCGTCTCTACTAAAAATACAAAAATTAGCCAGGCGTGGTGGCACGCACCTGTAGTCCCAGCTACTTGGGATGCTGAGGCAGGAGAATCACTCGAACCCAGGAGGCAGAGGTTGCAGTGAGCAACCTGCAATCCAGCCTGGGCACCAGAGTAAGACTCCGTCGAAAAGAGGGGAGGGGAGGGGAGGGGAGGGAAAGAAAAGAAAAGAAAAGAAAAGACATAAAAGAAGAAAGAAAAAGACTTTCATTTCCAGACAAGATTGCACAGACTCACCTTTCCCTGTTCCTCCTCTTCCCCTCTAAACACAACCAAATACTCTGGGAATAATTAACAATAATAACAGGACTCTGAAAAGTGGAATGAAGTCATCCTGGTTAGAGTCTATCTCAGAACTTAAAGCAGCAATATTGCTTTGAATTCCATAGGTTTTCTTTTAACCCTTAGTGATTCTCAGCTCTCCACCAGAGATCCCTGCAACCATCTACATACATACACAGCTCTCCCCACATCTCCCTCAAAAGAAATATAAATATTTTTAAAGCCAGATAAAGAACTGTGGACAAGAGAAATAGCACCAGTTATCTAATGGGAAAATGCAAAGAGCCATCCCCTCCAATCACCTCACAGCAGCAGTGGCTTCTCTGCCTACAGCGGTGGTGCCAGCAGAGCCCTGGTGGAACATCCCATCTTCTGCTCAAACCTAAGCAGCAGCAAGTCTTCTCACCTTCTACTGAGACTGCAGCCAACTTAACTCTTCACGTATCAGCGGAAGGAAAACTAGTCCACAATACTCCCTACTTCCACCAACCCTCACTCACCACCAGCAAAAAGTAGCTCAGGTCAGTGGGTATGGTATTCCCACATTGGCATTGATCAATGAGATAAAATGAGAATTCCATTGGCACCAGATGTCCGAAAAACAGGCCAGGGGAAATCTTCCTTTTCTCATAAACCAGATATCCCACAATCCCTCCTCATACCTAGAAACACCTGAAGGCCAGGGAAGTATCATCTACTGCTACAGACAAACACAACTAGAATTCAGCATGAGCTCCAGAAAAACTGGATAAACATAATCAACCAGAGTAGCATAGCAAGAGATCAGCAAGCTATATTGTTATTGGAGCTACACCCCACAAATATTGGCCCAAATCAACATACCTAACATGTTTCTGGAAAAATAAATCCCCAGGCCACAAAGGCTTCACTGGAGAATTTTACCTAACATTGGAAGAATATTTATACCAGTTTTATACAACCCATCACAGAAAATAAAAGAGGAGGGGACACTTTCCATTTTAGGTGACAAATATTATCCTAATAGGAAAACTTTACAAAGATATTACAAAAAGGGAAAACTGCAGACCATGATTTCTCATGAACTTAAATGCAAAAGCTTAAACATAATATAAACAATTTGAATTTAGCAATGTATTAAAATGATTATATACCATAATAAAGTGAGATCTATTACAGGTAAGTTCAGTATTTCAAAATCAATCAGAGTAATGCACACTATCAACAGAGAAAGGGGAAAAATCATATGGTCATTTCAATGAATGCAGAAAAAAATTTGATAATGTTCAACATGCATTCGTGATAAAAGCTTTAGCAACTGGTAATAGAGGGGAACTTCAAGTTGATAAGGCAATACAAAATATAAAAATCATGCAAACTGTTTTCAGATAGCATGATTCTTTGCACAGGAATTCCAGGAATCTACAAAATAAACTCTTAGTACTAATCAATGAGTTCAGCAATGTATATGAGAAAACATACAAACACAATTGCATTTTATGTTAATAATAAACGTGGAAACTGAAATTCAAAATACAACACAAAACAAATAAAAAAAACATTTAAAATTGAACTGAACATAATGAAGTACTTTCATGTAAATTGAACAAGGGTAGAAATTATACTAATGGCCTAAAATGTCTTTCAGAGAATGGAGGCAGAAGAAATAATTATGTAAGGTGAATAGTAGACAAATAACAGAACCAGATAAAGTCATAAACAGAAAAGAAATCTACAGACCAATATTTCTCACAAATATAGATGCAAAAATCCTCAACAAAATATTAGCAAATTAGGCCGGGCACGGTGGCTCAAGCCTGTAATCCCAGCACTTTGGGAGGCCGAGACGGGCGGATCATGAGGTCAGGAGATCGAGACCATCCTGGCTAACACGGTGAAACCCCGTCTCTACTAAAAAGTACAAAAAACTAGCCGGGCGTGGTGGCGGGCGCCTGTAGTCCCAGCTACTCAGGAGGCTGAGGCAGGAGAATGGCGTGAACCCGGGGGCGGAGCTTGCAGTGAGCTGAGATCCGGCCACTGCACTCCAGCCTGGGCGACAGAGCAAGACTCCGTCTCAAAAAAAAAAAAAAAAAAAAAAAAAAAAAAAATTAGCAAATTAAATCCAATAGTATATAAAAAGAATTATGCACCATGATGAAGTGAGATTTATCCCAGGTACATAAAGCTGGTTCAATATTTGAAAATCAAGTTTTAGAGTCAATTATATCAATAGGCTAACAAAGAAAGAAAGATACGATCATATCAAGAGATGCAGAAAGGGCATTTGACAAAATCCAACACCAATTAATGATGAAAACTCTCAGTAAACTAGGTATACAGGGGGACTTTCTTCACAAAAAAAAAAGAATACCTACAAAAACTCTACAATTAACATGATACTTAATGATTAGAAACTAGAAGCTTCCCCACTAAAATTAGAACTAAGTCAAAGATGTTCTCTTTATCATATTTTCATCATGTTAATGGAATCATTTGCTAATGCAACAAAATAAAGTGAAGAAAAATGTATATGGATAAGATGAAAGAAAACTTTTTTCAAATATGACATGATTATCTATATAGAATATCTGAAGGAAATTTTAAAATTCCTAGCAATAATAAGTGATTATAGCAAGGCTGCAAGATAAAGGTTATTATATAAAAGCAATTGTTTTCCTGCAAAAAAGTGGAATTTGAAATTAAAACACAATACAATTTATGTTAGCACCAAAAAATGAAATGCTTAGGTATAAAACTAATAAAATATGTATAATATCTATATTCAAAAAACCTACAAGCTAATAAAATAAATGAAAGAATAAAAGAAGAAACATTCCATGTTTATGGAAAGAAAGGCTCAATATTGACAACATGTCAATTTTTCCCAACATGATTTATAGGTTCAATGCAATCCTAATTAAAATCTCAGCAAGTTATTTTGTTTATGAGGTGAGACAAAACTCCCAAGAATAAGAAAGATGGAGGACTTACACTATCTAAAGCGAAGACGTACTATAAAACTACAGTAACCAAAACAGCATGGTATTGGTAAAGCCAAAATAGACAAATGGATTAGTGAAATAAAATCTCCAGAGACTCCCTCCAGTAGACTCATATAAATATAATAAACTAATCTTTGACAAAGAAGCAAAAGCAATAAAATGGAGCAAAGACAGTCTTTTAAATGAATGTTTCTGAAACAACTGGACGTCCACTTGGCAACAAAATGACTCCAGATACAACATGAGTCTTACATTCATTATAATTAACACCAAATGGGTCGTAGATCTAATACAAAATGTAAAAATTTCAAAGTCCCGGAAAATTTAGATTGTGCCTTTAGTGTTCTATCTAAAAAGTCATAGGCATGTCCAAATATATTCATATGTTAAATGCAAATATCATAACCTAATATGGCAATGATTTTTTAGATAGAATGCTAAAGGTACAATTCATGAAATAAACAATTGATAAGCTGTCTGTCATTAAAACTTAGTTTTTTTTTTTTTTTTTTTTGAGGAGGAGTCTCGCTCTGTCGCCCAGGCTGGAGTGCAGTGGCGTGATCTCGGCTCACTGCAAGCTTTGCCTCCTGCGTTCCCGCCATTCTCCCGCCTCAGCCTCCCGAGTAGCTGGGACTACAGGCGCCCGCCACCTCACCCGGCTAGTTTTTTGTATTTTTAGTAGAGACGGGCTTTCACCGTGTTAGCCAGGAGGGTCTTGATCTCCTGACCTCGTGATCCACCCGCCTCGGCCTCCCAAAGTGCTGGGATTACAGGCTTGAGCCACCGCGCCCGGCCTAAAACTTAGTTTTATTTTCAAAAGATAACATCGAGAGAATGAAAATACAAGCCACAGATTGGAAAAAAAAAATTGCAAAAGACACATCTGATAAAAGACTGTTATCCAAAATACACAAAGCATTATTACAACTCAACAGCCAGATAGTAAAGAACCAATTAAAAACTAGGCCAAAGATCTTAACAGACACTTAACTTATGAAAGAAAACATACAAATGGAAATTAAATATATAAAAACATACTCCATATCATACATTATCAGGGAAATAAAAATTAAAGCAATTGTGAGATACATTACACACCTATTCCAAGGGCTGAAATCTGAAACACTGACGGAAGCAAATGCTAGCAATTTTGTAGAGCAGAAGGAACTTATATGCATTACTGGTAAAAAACAAACAAACAAACAAACAAAAAAAAACATTTTGGAAGACAGTTTGGTATAAAAAAAATACTACCACCATAACATTCAGTAATTGTGTTCCTTGGTATTTACCTAAAGCAGTAGAAAACTTATGTCCACATAAAACCTGTACATGGATGTGCATGGCATGCTTACAAATACATAATTGCCAAAATTTGGAAGCAACCAAGATTTCGTTCAGTAGGCAAAGAAGTAAAAAAACTATTTTCCCTTCAGATAGTGGAACATTATTCAGTGCTAAAATATTTGTGATATCAAGCCATAAAAAACATGGAATAACCTTAAATGCCTATGAATAAGTGAAATAAGCCAATCTGAAAAGCCACTTCTATGTGATTCCAACTATATGATGTTCCGGAAAAGTAAAACTACGGAGACATTAAAATATCACTGGCTGTCACAGGTTGAGGGAGAAAAGGTTGAAAAGATAGAGTGCAGAGGATTTTTGGAACAGTAAAAATACTCTATATGATACTATAATGATAAATACATGTAATTATTATTTGTCCAAACCCACAGAATGTACACCACGAAGAATGAACTCTAGACTTTGTGTGATTATGATGTTACATTTATCAACTGTAACAAATTTACCACTCTGGGGGAGGATGTTGATACTTGAAAGAAGCTATATGTGTGAAGGTCATGGTTTTTTGAGAAATCTCTTAATATCCTTATTGATTGTACTGTGAACCTAAAACTGCTCTAAAAATTAAAATCTTATAAAACAAAACAACCAAAAACTAGAAACACATCTGATGTTCTTTAATGGGGAAATGGTTAAAAAAGTATGGTACACAATACCAACAATGGAATAATACTCAGCAATAAAAAGGAAAAGACTATTAATAATCACAAAAACCTATATGGATAGGTGTGGAATTATGCAAAGTTAAAACATTTAATATCGAAAGCTAACATAAGGTTATATAACATAAAACATGCATTTACACAATATTCTTGAAATGACAAAATCATAGAAATAAATAACAAATTAATGTTTTTGTGTTTAGAACGGGGCATAGTAGAAAAAGGAGAGAGGTAATTGTAGTTATAAAAGGGCAACATGAGAGACACTTTGGTTCATGGAACTCATCTATACAATGAGTGTGATGCTGAATACCTGAACCCAACCATGTGATAAAATACTTAGATCTAAATATTAAACCTAAACATTAGGCCGGGTGTGGTGACTCATGCCTGTAATACCAGCATTTTGGGAGGCTGAGGCGGGTGGATTGCCTGAGGTCAGGAGTTTGATACCAGCCCGGCCAACGTGGTGAAACCCCGCCTCTATTAATAATACAAAAAAAAAAAAAAAAAAATTAGCCAGGCGTGGTGGCACATGCCTATAATCTCAGCTACCCAGGAGGCTGAGGCAGGAAAATTGCTTGAACCCAGGAAGCAGAGGTTGCACTGAGCTGAGGTCGTGCCACTGCACTCCAGCCTGGGTGACAGAGCGAGACTCCATCTCAAAACAAAACAAAACTAAACATTAATTCTCTCTGTTTCTTTCTCTTTCTCTCAAGTACACAACACACACACACACACACACATACACACTCACCCATACATGTATAACTGGGGAAATAATAATATCCATGTATTCTATCAATGTCAATATACAGGTTGTGGTATTGTGTTATACGTTTCCTAAGTTGTTACTATTGGAGGAAACTCCATAAAGTGTACATGGGAGCTCTTTATATTATTTCTTACAGCTGTATGTAAATCTATAATTAGTTAAAATAAAAACATATGTAAAATGTACATTTATATATTCAAATATGTGTATGCATATATATATATACACACACACACACACCACATATTTGTGAATTATATTACACACATCAACATATAAGACATATTCTTATTTTGGGCCACAGCTTCTTGTAACATTATTGCTGCATTTTAGATGATCTTATATTAACAGAATAATAATTGAATCTGAAAAATAAAGGAATGAAAATATAGGATACTTTTTTTAAGACTCGTAAAGAGGAACTTACATATTATGCTTGATTAATAATCAAGCATGGTCATTCAACTGAAAACCACTCACCATAAAATGTTTTCATTTATTCTTAACAATTAATGTCAAAATAGTATTTATGGGAGAACATTCATTTATTTGTTCTCTCTGCAGACAAATAAACCATTCTGACTTTTAAACTTTAAAATTCTGTTTTGATGTACCTGAAAGAAAATATCAATAGGCTTTAAAATAATTTCTTAAATTATAAAAATAATTTATTATGCATATTTATCTTTTTGATATTTTAATTTCTAATCTTAAATGTATATGGCATATATTTACATATAAGAATAAAACTCACATAAATTAGTAATCTATTGTATACATTAATACTTCATACCCTTTGTAAGTTCACTCCATCTAAAAGGTTAGTCTCACTAGCATATCCATAAAAAGAATTACAGTTGTCATGGTTTCATTTTGCTGCTAACCTATCTCTTTTCCTCTAGCATTTGCTACATATCCCTAGACTATTACGGCATTCAATTCTTCAAGTTGCAAACATTTATTTACCTGCCATTCTGGACCTCTCCACGCTAAACCTCTTGAGGGTAGAAAGTGAATTTTAGTCATGTTTTCATAACTCATACAATCTTGCATATAATAGGTATTTTGCTGAGTTTTGATTAATGAATGACTGAATCAATGCAGGCATGAATGGGAATCAATTTCTGTCCTCTGCCTATGGGGTTTGTGGAATAATTTTTTTTGAATTTTAAATTTAACAAGAACTGTCATAATGGAATTAAGGAATTATCTTTTTGGAGTAGAGTGTACACAGAAGCATACTACATGTAATTTCATATTTAACAAATATATAGCACTCTAAGAATGCTAAATTGATTTTGCATCTTTTAATTCTAACAAGCATATTCTTACTTTACTTGTGTTTTAAATTATATTTCTTTTCAAATACATAGTATGAATCCAGGCTATTAATAGCAAGGTAATGATTATAATGGGAGGTGGAGGCATAGCAGTAATGAGATGGGATATATGGGCATGTTCTGGAATGCTGCAAATATTCTAAGTACTGGTTCTATAAAAATATTCACTTTGCTAAAAATATTCATTGTGTTGGTTACACTTACGATTTGTAGACTTTTCTGTAAACACATTATAATATAAATTAAAGCCCAAAAGATCCTCTTTAAATCTTCATAATATGCAAAAATAATAATTAGGTGTTGTGTTTTGGACACTGTTATAATGTTGCTTAGATACAGAAGTAGAACTACTCCTAGAGAAAAACATTTAGTAAAAAAACTAATTAAAGGCAATTATTACAATTTCAATGTCTGCTATAGCAACTTTTTCTTTAAACTACTGGCTACTAAGTTTAGGAATGACAGCCTTTCACAGACAATGCAATTTCATTTTCAAATTGCTAATATATATTCTCTTCTTTTCAACTTACATTCAATATTTGCAAATAATTTTAGTTCCTTGAAACCATAGTCATTTTCTTAAATATTTTATTTTTATCTTCTTTATAAGCAGGGATAGAATAAATCAATTTGTTCTTAGTAACTGTCTTTTTGGCAACAACCTAATGTCAGTTTTCATTATCTATTTCATCTTGTTAGTAAATGAAAAAATAAATAAAATTTGAATTCCAGTCTAATGTTTGTGTTATTTCTATGATAAATGGATTAATGTTACTACTTTTAACATGTTCACTATGGTACCAAACAAGAATTATCACTTATGAAGGAAAAGTTACTAACAAAGAATTCTTTGTATAATAAGTAACATATAATTGAGTATATAATTTTACCTATGTAAATTGTCTCATACAACTTTTCATAGTAGCAAACATCTAATGATGTAAGATAATTACATCATTTCCTTCATTGAGAAGGAAATTGTAAATACACAGGAATGTATTCACTTTGGAAATTATAAGGACTTCTGACACTTTAAATTATATGGATAAAATTACACATAAAATGTTCTGTAAGCGGTCAATAAAATATTTTTTTGTGACAGTCCTAGGTGCAAGGATTGTCTGTGAACATAATTTCAAATGCATACAGGCACACACACACACTCCCCCAAATACATACACCCACAAACACATAGGTATAAAGTAACTTGTTGACTAGTAGAACATATATTGAATAGTTAACATCGATTTTTTTCACATTAACTTCTTGTAAACAATTCGTTGTTTGATACATTGGCTTTCCCTCTGTCCAAATAACATTTGGTAACTACTACTTTCCTTAGAGATTTAGCTTCTACCAACCACGTTTCAAACGAATCTATTTTTTTACTTTGCTATTGTACTTCATACAAACCTAACTGTGCATAAATACAGTAGTGTCATATGAAGTGCAATGCATGTGCTTATATATCAAATTCCCCTTGATGTCATGGGCTCTGCTAAGAGGTTATAAATCTCATTAAAGTTTATATACATAGCAGTAAGGGAAAAGCTTGGAATATAGTTGTTCAACAAATATTTGTTGACTAGATATGTAGTGTCCACTCACAATTGAAGAAGATTTAACACTGATAAAATAATAATGAACTAAAATAATAAACTTTTCCAAAGTTGATTCAATTAAAGGTCACATTCATATCACGTCAAGTGTTATTTCATCAAAACCATAATCCATATTATATACTAACATGTTAAAGTAATACAAACCCGAAGTAATAAAAATAGACTAAGAATATTAGTATACATGATACACATCTTTAGTTGTGACACAGAAATTTAATCAAACATAGGAAAAGAGGGCCACTACCCTGTTATCACTCAACATTTCAGTAATGGGAATGGTTAAAGTAGCACAAAATGAGAATTCATTTATCTGAAATTAGCTGGCAAAATAAGACTCTAAATGCTTACTATAGCCACAAAAGGTTTTTCTTTCCTTAAAGAAAATAAATAAGTCACAGATTCACTGATTAGTATTTTCTGTTTTATTTTAAAATAAAATAATACATTTTGTAAGAAATACAATACAGAACTGAACAAAAAACCAATTTAAAATCAGTTGTACTCCCACAACATAGGTATATTCACTTTAATATGAAAAAATTTGGTGCATATCATTTCAAACATTTATTTCTGAATAAAATGTGTGTATGTGCATTCATAGATAATGATTGATATAATGTGAATGATATAGATTATAAGGGTTTTAGCCTTCTCAACATCATCTCATTATTAAGTCCCTATTTAGAAGTTAAAATTGAAATAATATAAAACTAAATTTAAACACTTTGTAAGAATATCATTATACTAAATTATATGCATGTACTATAGTTTAATTAACTGACTCATTGAATCAGATGTGAACTTTTAAAAAAACAGTGTTTATAAAGTATACTCCTATCAATTATCTGTACATTAATCTGTGCAAATATTTCTAAGATTCTTTATACAACTCATAGTTTAAGGTTGATATCTGCCTTTAAGATTATCAGATTCAACATTTTCATTATACAGATTAGATAATTTACTTGACTAAATATGTCTTGTTATGATGCATCCAAATTTATATAATAAAATCTGGCCCTAGGCCAGGTGCAATGGCTTATAGCTGTAATACCAATATCACTTGAAACCAGGAGTGTGAGATCAGCCTGGGCAGCGCAGTGAGAAGCTATCTTTACAAAACATTTAAAAATTAGCTTGACATGTTGGCGTGTGCCAGTAGTCTTAGCAACTCGGGAGGCTGATGTAGGATGGTCACTTGAGCCCAGAAATTTGAGGCTTCAGTGAGCTATCATTGTGCCACTGCATTCCAACCTGAGTGACAGAGCAAGACTCTGTCTTTTAAAATAAGAAGAATAAAATGAAACAAAATCTAAGTGTATATATTAATGTAAATGCTTTATTGATATTCCATATATTGTTATTCAAAGCACAAATGAAATATACAATAAATGCTTTGTAGAATCACTTTTTGATACTTGTCAGAAGTGCTAAATATGGAAATCATTATCATGTTTTGTTGGCATGTGAGTAGAACATAATTCAATATAAGAATTTCCATTCATTTTATTTCCTTTACGCTTAATGTAAATAGTATGAATAACTCAAACAGCAAAAGACATGATAAGAAGTAACAGAAAATCTCATGAGATACATGAGAAGGGGATATAGCATAGCACATATATGCAATATTTTAGTGGGACTTTGTTTTATTTTATTTTATTTGTTCTAGAGCGTCTTTTTAGATTTTAGAAACTACTTCTAATAGCAGAAAATTGTAATTACGAGATCTGTGGTTGAAATTTCTGCAGTTTATAATGACAGTAAAGTATGAATACACAAGTACTCTCATTTTGTAATTTCTTATTAGATAATTAATTTTTGATCAAATTATCTTAAATCTAAACCTGGCAGACAAAACAACAGTGAGCAAAATATTTTCTGGTCACTGCTGTTGTAACCTACACTGAATTAAAAATCAGGTTGCTATTTACATAATTTTTTATACCTGTACTAATTTAAAAATATTTTATAATTCAGACCTCTTATTGCTGTAGTTCAACAAGTATTTTTTATAACTGATCATACAGGCAAAATTTATCTCAGAGGTTTGCCTTTCTATTCTACAAATTCAATACATCTATTCCTTTACACACACAGAAAATGTGGAAAAATAGAGTACTGGGTAACTAAATATATTATGTTAAAATATATACTAAAAATGTAGTTTTCTTCCAGCTTTAAAATTATTTATGATGTTAAATTATTGGGAAGCAGGCCAAAGAATATAGGACCATTTGTAAAGCTTCTTGATGTCATAGAAATTAAGCATTAAAATTCAATCTGGGCTGAGCAAGAACAGATCACTGAAGTGGAGAGAGCATGTTGATGCAAATGGAAAGAGAAAGACTTCCTATAATAATGAAAGAAGCAATGAACCTGAGCTAAGAATGACTGTCAATGAGAATATTGTACTTGCTTATATAGTACAGGGTTCCTCTCTCCTTTTAGATTCTGTCCAAACTTATTAGAAATGTAATTGCAACTGTCTGTTCAAATACTGGAGAACAGCAATTGCATTTTTCCCATTCCTTCCTGTTCCATTCACAGGTAATCTCTGCACTATGCCTGCTTATGATAAGGGAAGAACATGCGAACCTTGAATCCCTTGTAACCACTAGGCTATTCACTTCTAGAATAAAACAGAATCTATTGTATCTAAACCAGTTTTAGTTTTTAAAGTACTTTAATTCTTGGTGGTCGTTTGGGTATACTAATGTTACAATGTTGTAAGGAGAGGATGACTTTTATATTGGAGAGGACAAATCAGTGTAAGTTATATGTTAAATAGTCTTAGTATTCACTTCACACTTGCTCCATGGCAAAAATGTATTTCTGCCTTAGAAGTAAGAATGTATTCTCCACAGGTATTATAATTGTGTCTTAATTTCATCATCACAACAACTGTAGTTTTATTATTAACTTCCAGATATACTTATCATCATGACCCTAAGTTATTTTTAAAGTAGCTAAAATAAGCGATCTCTTAATTATATTGTGCTAGTACTTTTTTTTTTTTTTTTAAACATAAAAGGTGTTCGTTAACACAAACTACAAATAATATAGTGGGATATGCAATGACTTTGAAGTTAGAGTCCTAGCTCTACCACTTTCAGTGTAACAGTTGATCACTTTTGAATGAAAATAAAATATCAACATAACTGTACTAATTCTTTTATTTTTCCTTTTTTTTTTTTTAGTTATAAGTTCTGCAACACATGTGCGTGAGGTGCAGGCTTGTTACACAGGCATACATGTGCCGTGGTGATTTGCTGCACCTATCAACCCATCATCTAAGTTTTAAGCCCTGTATGCATTAGGTATTTGTCTTGATGTTCTCCCTTGCATTGCCCCCCACCCCCTGACAAACCCTGATGTGTGATGTTCCCGTCCCTGTGTCCATGTGTTCTCATTGTTCAACTCCCACTTATGAGTGAGAACACGTGGTGTTTGGTTTTCTGTGCCTGTGTTAGTTTGCTGAGAATGATGGCTTCCAGCTTCATCCGTGTCCCTGAAAAGGACATGAATTCATTCTTTTTTACGGCTGCATAGTATTCTATGGTGTATATGTGCCACATTTTTAAATGTATCCAGTCTATCAATGATGGGCATTTTGGTTGGTTCCAAGTTTTGCTATTGTAAATAGTGCTGCAATAAACATACATGTGCATGTATCTTTATAGCAGAATGATGTATAATCCTTTCATTAGGTACCCAGTAATGGGATTCCAGAGTCAAATGGCATTTCTGGTTCCAGATCCTTGAGGAATCATTACACTTTCTTCAACAACCACCACCAACAATTCCTCAACCAACAACAAAGGTTGAACTAATTTACACTCCCATCAACAGTGTAAAAGTGTTTCTATTTCTCCACAGTCTCGCCAGCATCTGTTGGTTTCTGACTTTTTGATAATCGCCATTCTAACTGGTGTGAGATAGTATCTCATTGTGGTTTTGATTTACATTTCTCTAATGACTAGTGATGATGAGCTATTTTTCATATGTTTGTTGGCCGTATAAATGTCTTCTTTTGAGAAGTGTCTGTTCATATCCTTCACCTACTTTTTGATGGGATTGTTTTTTTTTCTGGTAAATTTGTTTCATTTCCTTGTAGATTCTGGATATTAGCGCTTTGTCAGATGGACAGATTGCAAACATTTTCTCCCATTCTGTAGGTTGCCTGTTCACACTGATGATAGTTTCTTTTGCTGTGCAGAAGCTCCTCAGTTTAATTAGATCTCACTTGTCAATTTTGGCTTCTGTTGCAATTGCTTTTTGTGTTTAGTCATGAAGTCTTTCCCTGTATCTATTTCAAGTTAAATAAGACATTTCCAACAATGTCAGATATATAGTGATTTACTATTTTATATATTTATATATATATAATCTTTATATCTTAACCACCCCATAGTCTTCTCTCAAACTTCTTTTGTATATCATTTTATTGTTGTAATGGTTTACTCAGATAACCATGTATATTCATATTCTCTATATAAATTTAAAACATTTTGAAGATTTTCTCAAATATCACCATCCATAGTCTAAATGATTTTGTGTGTCTCTACATGCATTTCCATAGTTTATGGTAAAGCATATAGAGATTTAAAATGGCTGTTTTCTTTTTTAGATTATATATCTGTTAGGTATCATTTTAGTCATTTTACTCCCTTCAAAACTTATGTTGAATATTTCTTTTAGTATATTAGCATATTATATAATTGAGTTGAATCAATTGAAATTTTGGCCTAGTTGTACAAATGAAAATGGAGTTGCACTTTTATTTTTGATTTACAATTTTATGTAGAACCCAAAATATTTTGCCAATTTTATGAGCGTTACTGCTTATTACAATTGATTTATCCAGGTTTGGCTTTTTTTGTTTTTTACTGATCCACAAATATGTCAAATAGCAGAGGATAAACCAGTTTGTAAAGCACTTGTTGAGGAATCTTTAAACACAAAATGCTACTATTTGCTTTCTATAAAAGTATAACTATTTTCAGAAGATTCCTGATACTAATTACAAGTCATTGTTTATCAGGCTCCAATAGGAGATAGAAAAGTATACTTGTAGCTCTTGTGATAGTCAGAAATATTAATGTTATCTTGAAATAACTGGGTTATTTGTTAAGTAAATTTTAACCCAAATCATTCAATAGAAGATAACGAGGTTATAATTATTGATCAATAACATGAAGCTCATTATTACTAACAGTTTTGGCAACTGTATTATGTTGTGAATACTTAGAGGTATAATCAACAAACTTCTATAAACTGTCAAATCATATAGTAATATTTAACAATGTTGTATCTATAACTTTTAGTTTTTATTTGGTTTGTTTGTTTTCTTGTTTAAGTAAAACAAAAAAAACAAATGTCTCCCTTGGAGAAATACCGGGTGATAATGAGAGTGTATACTTAATGCGCTCTCACTAAGAGTATGGTATGGTGTTGTAAGGTACTTTCTCCTAGTGTCTTGTTTAAGTAAATTTTACCCTAATGTTATCTTTTGTTTCTTAATTGGGAAGCTATTTGGCCGAGTGGACTCCAGCACCTTCAGTTCCTATGTAAGCAAACCTCTACATACCAACATAATGGGATTAGGGTTTAAACTTATGAATTTGGGGAAGGTACAAACATTTGGTTCAAAATAGCGGTTATTTTGTAATTAAAAATGGTAAATTAATATATTAATGATATAAATAATAGTTGATGACTACAGATAATTTCATCACAGTACCATCCTTCCAGGTGTAAAAGATTGAGATTCTCATGTGCTTACAATATAAATTGTGCATATTAGAATAGCAAAGGCACCAGAGTATTTTGAATGTGCATCCTATACCTAATGCTTTCTTGCCTTCACTGTTTATTGTAATTTTATTCCATTCCAATCTCCCATAGTCCTATATTGACTTCTAATTCTAAAAAGAAGGAAAAATAATGCAGAAATCTGACTATGAATTTAGAAGATCAGAGGTTTTTGCACCAGACTGATCACATATACTTCTAATTTACTCCTGCAGTGGATATTTAGTACAGTTTGTTTGTTTCCTACGAAAATGTTGGTTCAAACAATTCCCTAGGCTCTGGTTAAAATAGGGGATAAAATAGAAACAGGTCCAGTTTCCTGTGGAAATATTTGTTATTTTCTTCACTGAAATATAAACAATTCACCCATAAATAATTGCACAGGCAAGCTGTAAATACTTCAGCCTCTTTTAGCAGGGCTTGCAGAATTGATTTATACTTTTATTGCAGCTATCACTATGTCAAAATAATTTATTGCAAAAATTCCATTATTTACTGATTATTTTAATGCAAAACTTAATAAGCTGAGAGAAACATTTTATGTATGGATTATGAACCATCCCTACTCAATAACTAAAGCTGCTAATCTTGCTCACTACTTTATTGTTGCAAATTGATTTCAGAAAATAATATAAAATACAAACACTCATAATGGCTATATTAGAAGATGGATCTGGTTTCATATAGAGTTTATTTTTACTATGTTATTCAATTAAAATCATGCACACTGTATCTGTTACAGTATATTTTATAATGCCAAAGGTAAATTTAATAGTCTAATGTGCACATCTGCTGTCCCTGATCTTTTGGCATTCCTGTGTAGTATAGTTATTCACTTACTTTTGCTTTGTTGCTCAAAAAATTACTTTTGTGCTTTAGAGTTCTGCATCATGACTCTCAACTGGCCTTGGACAAGCATGGGTGAATCACTGTATTGGCTCCATCATAAAGATAAGTGTTTTCTACACTCGGGTTGAAAGATGCTATCAAAACAATCACCTACCTGTGTTTGGAAATACAGCAAGAAATATGATGAAATTTGAGCAGTAGCTGTCATGTTAAGCCATGTCACTTTTCCTGTGGAAGCAATTGTGGCAAAACGTTTAGGGAATTTTTCTTTATGTCAGATGGTCTCTAGATTTACATCTTATCTCTGTTACTTATTAGCTATCTGTCCCTACACAAGTTCATCAATATCCTTAAGCCTAACTTTCTTAATAATAATACTCCATCACTCCTTTTCTTTTCTTTTCTTTTCTTTTTTTTTTTTTTTTTTTCCGGAGTCTCGCTCTGTTGTCAGGCTGGAGTGCGGTGGCGCGATATCGGCTCACTGCAACCTCCACCTTCCGGATTCAAGTGATTCTCCCGCCTGAGTAGCTGGGGCTATAGGCACGCGCCACCACACCCAGGTAATTTTTGTATTTTTAGTAGAGAAGGGTTTTCACCATGTTGGGCAGGATTGTCTCAATCTCTTGACCTCATGATCCACCCACCTCGGCCTCTCAAAGTGCTGGGATTACAGGCATGAGCCACCACTCTTGGCCTATGCCATCACTTCTTTTATCTCACCTTGTCTCATCCAAGAAAAAGAGAGAGAACTTTGGGAAAAATTCAAATACCTGATTTATCAATGTACATAACTGAGGAAGTTTTATACTGATAAAAAAAATCGCCATATATCATTCTCACCTCCACCTAACATTTTATTTTACACAGATATCCAGAGTGATCAGATATATACTGCCTCAACTTATCACCACCAAAGATAGTGATATGCATATCTGCAATCAAGGTATTCTATTTGTTCAAATATGTGTGTTTTTCTCTTTTTCAGTCAATTAAAGGTTTATATTTTCTAAGAAGTAACTTTGGCTTTATTGATAACTTTACTGAATTTTCTATTTTCTATTTCATTTTTTGTTCTAATGTACACTATTTCCTTCCATTTATTTTCGATTTGGTTTGCTCTACTTTTTCTAATTTTATAAGGTGAAAATTTATAGTATTGATTTGAAATATTTCTTTTGTTTAAGATAGCCAGATGCAAATTCATTTCCCTCTAAGCACTGCTTTAGCTGCATCCCCTAAATTTTAGTGTGTTGTGATTCTGTGTTCATTTTTCCCGAAGTGTTTTCTGACTTCCATTGTGACTTCCTCTTTGACCAATTATCTTAAAAATTTCCACATAATTGTGAATTTCCAAAATTTTCTTCTATTATCACTTTCTAACTCTATTGTAGTCTGAGAAAGTATTTTGTATTGTATCATTAAATTAAAAAACCTTGAGGTATATTTTATAACCTATCATACAGTATATCCTGGAGAAAGTTTCACATACGCTTGAGAATAATGTGTATCCTGGTTTGTTGTGTGGAGTGTTCTTTATGTGTATAGTTGGTTTCATTATGGTATACTGTTGTTGTATTATTCACGTATTCTACTTTGTTATTGATCTGGCTAGTTATTCTATTCACTATTGAATGTGGAGTATTGAATTATATCTAATTGTCTATTTCCCTCTTCAATTATGTGTCTTTTCTTCGTATATTTTGGGTCTCTGGTGTTAAGTACATTTATAGCTTACAAATGATATATCTGGCATGTGCACGTGCGGATTTCACCACCACCTTGCTGCTGCTAATGCACACAGGCAGGTCCCACTGCCATCGCCCAGATCAAGTGCTTCTGCTGTCACCCAATATTGTAGTGTTTTTGCCAGAAGAGAGGAACACTTTGGGCCTTCCACCATAGCAGACGCTTAACCTCAAGAAGCCAGAGAACCAAAGCTGTGGGCCTGATCCAATCCTCTAGGGGTAGAGTATGTAGTCCAAGAGTGCTGAGCTGTGCCTTGGCACAACTGTCCAGAAATTGTGCAAAAACTCTGCAAAACTGTCCAGCAATAAAGCCAGTTGACTAAACCCAACTTTCGCCATAGTAAGTCTCTTAAGAGCATCAAATAATACAAAAACAAAAAGTTCTCTCTAAAGGATAAATTCAAAGATTAAAGAAACATTCGCTCACACAGATGAGAAAGAACCAATGTAAAATGTCTTGTAACTCTAAAAAGCCAGACTATCTTCTTACCACCAAATAACTGCATTAGATCCCTAGCAATGGTTCTTGATCAGATTAAAATTACTGAAATAACTGACATAGAAATTAAAATCTGTTAAAGTTCAAGGTCTCTTGTAAGGCAATCTAGTGGGAAGAAAAATAAGATAAAGAAAAACAATTAATGGGTACTAGGCTTAATACCTGAGTGATAAAATAAACTGTACAACAAACCTCCATGACACAAGTTTACCTATGTAACAAACCTGCACATGTACCCCTGACCTTAAAATAAAAGTAAAAACAAAATCAGAATCTAAATGGCAAAGCAGTCACTGAAAGTCAAGAAAAGTTGAAACTCAATCCAAGGAATCAAAGGATTCCAGGAAAACATTTCAAGAGCTGGAAGATGAAATAGTTATTTTCAAAACGAAACAAACTGATCTGACAAAACTGAAAACCTCACATGAATGTAACAGCACAATTGGAAGTATTAACACCAGAACAGACCCCGTGGAGGAAAGATTCTCAGAGCTTGAAGACCAGTTCTTTGAATCAACTCAGACAAAAATAAAGATAAAACATTTTTTAAATGAACAAAATTTCTAAGAAATATAGGATTATGTAGAGACCAAAACAATGACTCATTGTCATCCCTTAAAGAGAGAGAGCGGGAACAAGGAGGTTGGAACATATATTTGAGGATATTGTTCATGAAAAATGTCCCAACCTCATTAGAGAGGTTAACAATTCAAATTCAGAGAATTTAGAGAACCCCTGCAAGATACTATACAAAGTGACAATCCCCAAGACACATAATCATCCAATTTGCCAAAGTCAAGGTGAATGAAAAATATTAAGGCAGCTAGAGAGAAGGGGCAGTAACCTACAAAGGAAACCATATCGGGGTAACAGCAGAACTTTCAGCAGAAACTGTATAAGCCAGAAGAGACTGGGGACCTATATTCAACAACTTTAAATTAAAAAAAAAATTCAATAATTTTGTATCCAGCCAGACTAAGCTTCGTATATGAAGGAGAAATAAAATCCTTTTCAGAGAAGCAAAGGCTAGGAGTATATGTAACCACCATGCCCACCTTACAAGAGGTCCTTATGGGAGTGCTAAACATGGAAACAAAAGACAATTACCAGCAACCACAAAAACCCACTTAAGTACATACATAATTTACACTATAAAACAACTACACAAAAAAGTCTACATAACAACCAGCTAACAACATGATGGTAAGATCAAATCCACACCTATCAATATTAACATCAAACATAAAAAGCCTTAATGTCCCACTTAAAAGGCACAGAGGGGCAAGTTAGATAAAGAAGCAAGACACAACTATATATCTTCAAGAGACACATCTCACAAGCAATGACACCCATACCTTCAAAGTAAAGGGATGGAGAAAGATGTACTAAGAAAATAGAAAACATAAAAGATCTGGGGTTATTAGTATTACTTAAAACAAAACAGACTTTAATTTTAAAAAGGGACAAATATTGGCATTACATAATAATTAAAGTGTGCACTTCAAAAATAAGACTTAACTATCCTATGTATATATGCTGTCAACATTGGAACACCCCGATTAATAAAATGAGTTCTTAGAGACCTACGAAGGGAATTAGATAAACAGACAGTAAAAGTGGGAGACTTTAACACCCCATGAGAGTATTTGACAGATTGTCAAGGTGGAAAACTAACAAATATATTTGAGGCCTTAACCCAACACTTCACCAAATGGACCTAGCAGACTTCTACAGAATACTCCACCCAAAACAATAGATTATACATTTTTCCTGTCTGCACATGGGACATTCTCTAAAATCAATCACATGCTCGACCATAAAGAAATTCTCGACAAATAAAAATACCAAAATCATACCAATTATATAGTCTCATACCACAGTGCAGTACAAATCAAAATCAATACCAAGAAGATCTCTCAAGACTATACAATTGCATGGAAATTAAACAATCTGTTCCTGAATGACTTCTGAGTAAACAATGAACTTAAGGCAGAAATCAAAAAAAAAATATTTTAAACTAATGAAAACAAAGATACAACACACCAGAAACTCTGGGACACAGCTAAAGCAGTATGAAGAGGAAAGTTAGTAGCACTAAACACCCACATCAGAAAGGTAGAAAGGTCTTAAATTAAAAACTCGGCATCACACCTAGAGGAAGTAGAAAAAAAGAAAAACCCAGGAAACCTCATACTCTCTGCTCAAAGGAGCCTAGTTCTGATAAACAAGTTCAGGAAAGTTTCTGTATACAAAATCAATGTACAAAAATCAGTAGCATTTTTATACACCAATAATGTCCAAGCTGAGGGCAAAATCAAGAATGAAATATCATTTACAATAGCCACAAAAATAATAAAATATCTAGGAATGAAGCTACACAGAGAAGTAAGATTACCACAATGAAAACTACAAAACACTGCTGCAAGAAATCAGAGACAACACAAACAAATGGAAAAACATTTCATGCTCATAAAGAGGAACAATCAATATCTTTAAAATGGTCATATTGCCCAAAGTAATGTACAGATTCAACATTATTTCTATAAAATTACCAATTACATTCTTCACTGAATTAGAAAAAACCGCTCTAAAATTCATACATAACCAAAAGAAAGAGCCTGAATAGCCAAATAAATTCTAAGAAATAAGAACAAAGACAGACCACCTGACTTCAATTGCCATCCAACATCAAACAACACTGCAAGGCTACAATAATAAAAAAAACAGTATGGTACTGGTACAAAATCAGACACATAGACCAATAGAACAAATTAGAGAAGCAAGAAATAAAGCCACACATATACAACAATCTGATCTTTGACAAAGCAGACAAAAACAAGCAGTAAGGAAAGGATTCCCTATTCAATAAGTGATACTGGGATAACTAGATAATCATCTTCAGAATATTGAATCAGGACCTCTCCATTTCACCATATACAAAAATCAGTTCAAGATGGATTAAATATAATGTAAAACAGAAAATTGAAAAACTCAGGAGGATAACCTAGGACATCCCATTCTAGACATAGGAACGGGCAAAGATTCCATGACCAACATGTCAAAAGCAATTGCAACAAAAACAAAAAGGTGTATAAGTGGAACCTAATTAAACTAATGAGCTTCTGCACAGCAAAAGAAACTATCAGCACAATATATAGACAACCTACAGAATGTGAGAAAATAAGTGCAAACTATGCACCTGACAAAGGATTAATATCTAGAATCTATAAGGAACTTAAACCAATAAGCCAAAACCAAACAACTCCATTAAAAATTGGGTAAATGAGGCCGGGCTTGGTGGCTCAAGCCTGTAATCCCAGCACTTTGGGAGGCCAAGACGGGCGGATCACGAGGTCAGGAGATCCAGACCATCCTGGCTAACATGGTTGGTGAAACCCCGTCTCGCTACTAAAAAACTACAAAAAACTAGCCGGGCGAGGTGGCAGGCGCCTGTCATTCCACTACTCGGGAGGCTGCAGGCAGAGAGAATGGTGTAAACCGGGATGGCGGAGCTTGCAGTGAGCTGAGATCGGCCACTGCACTCCAGGCTGGCCGACAGAGCGAGATCCGTCTCAAAAAAAAAAAAAAAAAAAAATAAAAAAATTGGGGTAAATGACATAAACACTTCTCAAAAGAAGACCATACATATAACCAACAAGCATATAGACAAATGCTCAACTTCACTAATCATCTTATAATTATTAGAGAGATGCAAGTCAAAACCACAATGAGCTACCATCTCAAGAGTCAGAATCACTATTATTAAAAAGTACAAAAATAACACATGCTGTTGCAGCTGCTGAAAAAAGGGAACGCTTACATACTGTTGGTGGGAATGTAAATTAGTTCAGCTACTGAGGAAAGCTGTTTAGAGATTTCTCAAATAACTTAAAATAGAACTACCATTTGACCCAGGAATCCCATTACTAGGTATGTACCAAAAAATAAATAAATAATTCTACCATAAAGACACACATGCATATCTATGTTTATCTCAGCATTATCCACAATAGCAAAGACATTGTGATGGTTAATACTGAGTTTCAACTTGATTGGATTGAAGGATGCAAATTGTTGATCCTGGGTATGTCTGTGAGGGTGTTGCCAAAGGACATTAACATTTGAGTCAGTGGGCTGGGAAAGACAGACTCACCAGAAGGCAGACCCACCCTTAATTTGGTTGGGCACCATCTAATCAGCTGCCAGTGTGGCCAGGATATAAAGCAGGCAGAGAAAACTAAAAAGGCTACACTGGCTTAGCTTTCCAGCCTACATATTTATCATGTGCTCTATGCTTCCTGTCCTCAAACACTAGATTCCAAGTTCTTCGGCTGTGGGACTTGGACTGGCTTCCTTGCTCCTCAGCTTGCAGATGGCCTATTGTAAGACCTTGTGTTTATGTGAGTTAATAAACTCACTCACTCTCTCTCTCTCTCTCTCTCTCTCTCTCTCTCTCTCTCTCTCTCTCCTATTAGTTCTGTTCCTCTAGATAACCCTGACTAATACAAACATGGAATAAATCTAAATGCACATTAACAATGAACTTGATAGAGAAAATATGGTATATATATACCATAAAATACAACACACCATCAAAAAGAGTGAAATCACGTCTTTTGCAGTACCATGGACACAGCCGGAGACCATTATCCTAAGCAAATTAATAAAGAACAGAAAGTCAAATACTGCATATTCTCACTTATAAGTGGAATCTAAACTTTGACTGTTCATATGCACAAAGAATGAAACAATAAACATTGGGCCTAGTTGAGGATGGAGCATGGGATCAAGGTGAGAATCTAAAAACTATCTATCAGGTATAATGTTCACTAGCTAGGTGATGAAGTAATTTGTACACCAAACCCCAGTGACATCCAATTTAACCATGTAAGAAACCTGCACATGTACCCTCTGAACCTATAATAAAATTTGAAAGGAAAAATTAAACATGAATTAAAAAATAAAATAAAATGATAAATGGTAAATATTCTTGATTTATACTTTACCATTTAAAAAATATCCTATTATCTTACAGTAATGATTTTTGCTTCAGTGTCTATTTTGTCTGATATTAAATTAACATAGCTACTCAGGCTTTTTTGAGGGGTTATGGTTTGTACTTTATATCTTTTCCTATACTTTATTTTAAATCTTTTCGTGTCTTTGAACCTAAAGTGTGTTTTTTCACTGGCAGCATATAGTCATATAATTGAATCATTAGTTAAATTCAGTCAGTCAATCTCTGCCTTTTTCAGAGTGTTTACTCCATTTGAATTTGATATAAAGTGAATTTCACTTCTGTCATTATACTATTTCTTTTCTGTATTTTTTGTTCTTACAGTAATACCACCTGTTTTGTTTGTTTGTTTGTTTGTTTGTTTGTTTTTAGACAGGGTCTCACTCTGTCTCCCAGACTGAAGCACGATCTCGGCTCACTGCAACCTCCACCGCTCAGGCTCAAGTGATTCTCTCACCTCAGCCTCCTGAGCAGCTGGGATTACAGGCATGTGCCACTACCACCTAGCTAACTTTTGTATTTTTAGTAGAGGTGGGGTTCCACCATGCTGGCCAGGCTGGTCTTAAACTCCTGATCTCAAATGATCCAACAGCCTCAGCCTCCCAAAGTGCTGGGATTACAGGCATGGGCCACTGTGCCCGGCCACCACCTTCTTTTTTGGTATAGATATTTTACAGTGTGTCATTTCAATTTCTTGGCAATTTTTAAAAACATTTTTGTGTTTCCATAGTATATCATAGCATATTTATTAGAATTAATATTTTAACTTGTAGAAATTTAGTTTAGATACATCGCAATTAAATTTCAATAATATAAATATGCTTTGCTCCAATCTAGCTCATTTCCCCCTCTTTGTGCTGTTACTGTCATAAAATACATCTTAATACTTTACATGTTCAGCAACACATTTTTACACTCAAGCCATTGCTTTATGCAAAGGTCTTTTAACATAGGTGGGATAGAAAAGAGTTACAAATGAACAAAAAACAATATTATATTATACTTTATATTTATGTACGCAGTTATCTTTAACTTGCGCTCTACATTACTTCATGTAATTCTGAGTTTGTTTGGTGGCCTCTCATTTCAGCCTGGAGGACTTCCATTACTATGTCTCATAAGACTTTTCTAGTAGCAACAGATCACCTCTGTTTTTGTTTTTCTGGGATTGTCTTAATGTATCCTTTAATTTTGAAAGTTTGTTTTGGTGCATATCAGATTCTTGGTCTATAGCTATTTCCTCAGCACTTTGAATCCGTCATATGACTGCCTTCTCCATGGTTTTCAATTAGAAATTGGCTGTTCATCTTATTTTTAACCCATTATATGTTTAAAAAAGATTATTTTCTCTTGCTGCTTTTAAGATTCTCTCTCTGCTGCATCTCAGAAAAAAAAAAAAAAACAAAAAAGATTCTCTCTCTGGAAGATGTAAATTATATCAAGTTTTTTTTTTTTTATCACAATGTCAAGAAACTAGAAATCAACAATGGAAGTTATCCTGAAAAATTTAAAAATATGTTGAAATTAAACAACATGCTCCTAAACAACCAGTAGATTATGAAATAAATTAAAAGGAAAATCAAAGAATACCTTGAGACAAATAAAATGGTAGCACAGCATATAAAACATATGAGATGCAGAAAAAGCAGCTCTAAGAGTGAAACCTATAGCAAAAAAAAGCCTATATCAGTGAAAAAGAAGGATCTTAAGTAAACAATCTAACATTATATATCTAAGAAATGGAGGAAAAACAAAGCCCAAAGTTAGAAGAAGGAAGTAACAAAGAGCAAAAATGAATAATTTAGAAACTAGGAAAATAATTTTACAAATCAACAAAACTAAGAATTTTTTTGAAAAGATAAAATTGAAATACTCTTCAATAGAACAATTGAGAAAAAAATAGAAGATACAAATAGATAAAATCAGAAGTAAAATCAGAAAAAATACAACTGATATGATAGAAACATAAAAAATTCTAATAAGCTACTAGGAATAATTACATGACAACAACCCAGATAACCTAGAAGATGTATAAAAATTTCTGATTACATACAGCTTACCAAGACTGAATCATGAAAAAAAAAAAAATAAAACTCTGAATAGACAAATAATGGGTAAGGAGATTGAACCAGTAATAAGAGGTCCCCCATCAAAGAACAGCATGAGACATAATGGCTTCTCTGCTAAATTTTACCAAACATTTAAGAAAAGCTAATATAGTCTTTCTCAAACTCTTTCTATAAAATCCAAGTAAATGGAATACTTCCAAACTCATTGTTTTAGGCAGGTGTTACCCACTTACCAAAGACAGACAAGAACACTACAAGAAATGAAAATTACAGGCCAATATCACTAATGAACATAGATGCAAACATCCTCAACAAAATATGAGCAAACCTAATTCAACAACCCACTGAGAGAATCATGCACTATAAGCAAGTAGGATTTATCTCTGAGGTGCAACAATGGTTCAACATATGCAAATCAGTAAATGTGGCACACCACATTAACAGAATAAACAACCAAAAATACATAATCATCTTAATAAGTGCAAAAAAAAAAGCATGTGACAATATTCAGCAACTGTTCTTGGTAAAAGCTCTCAACAAATTAGTTACAAAAAGAATGCACCTCAACACAATAAAGGCCACATATGATTAGCTGACAGCTAACATTATAAATCAATGGTTAAAAGTTGAAATCTTTTCCTTTATTATCAAAAACAAAATAAGGATGCCCATTCTCACTGTTTCTTTTCAACATAATACTGGAAGTACTAGACAGAGCAATTAGGCAAGAGAAAGAAATAAAATGTGTCCTAATAGTAAAGGACAAGGTGAAATTGTCTCTGTATGTTGACAAGGTGATCTTATAAACAGAAAACCTTAAGGACCCCACCAAAAAATTAAAACTAATAAATAAATACAGTAAATTTGCAGGATACAAAATCAACATGCAGCATTCAGTAGCACTTATATGCACTAACAATGAACTCTGAAAGAGAAACTGAGGACACAATCCCGTTTACAGTAACAGCAGCAGCAACAACAAAAATACTTAGGCATAAATTTAACCAAGGAGGTGAACAATCTGTATACCAAAAACTATAAAACACTGATAAATTGATGACAACACAAACAAATGGAAAGAGAACCTATGTTTATGTATTGGAATAATTAATTTTGACAGTGTCCATACTATTCAAAGAAATCTATAGATGTAATGAACCCCTACACAATCCCAATGGTAATTTTTACAGAAATAGAAAAAAATTCTAAAGTACATATTGAACCACAAAACATTCTGAACAGTCAAAACAATCTTGAGCAAAAAGAAAATCCCAAACGTATCACACTCCATGATTACAAAACATACTTTAAAGCAATTGTGATCAAGAGATGATAGTACTGGCATAGAAATAGACCCATGGACTGATGGAATAGAGTGGAAAGTCCATAAATAAACTCATGCCTTAATGGTTATTTGATTGGCAGCAAAAGTCCCAAAAACACACAATGGGAAAAGGATAGTCTCTTCAATAGATACTGTTGGGTAAAGTGGATATCCATAAGCAGAAGAATGAAACTGTATTCTCATCCCACATCATATACAAAAATAGACACGGCCAGGCGCGGTGGCTCAAGCCTGTAATCCCAGCACTTTGGGAGGCCGAGATGGGCGGATCATGAGGTCAGGAGATCGAGACCATCCTGGCTAACACGGTGAAACCCCGTCTCTACTAAAACACAAAAAACTAGCCGGGCGCAGTGGCGGGCGCCTGTAGTCCCAGCTACTCGGGAGGCTGAGGCAGGAGAATGGAGTAAACCCGGGAGGCGGAGCTTGCAGTGAGCTGAGATCTGGCCACTGAACTCCAGTCCGGGCGACAGAGCGAGACTCCGCCTCAAAAAAAAAAACAAAAAAAAAAAAAACAAACAAACAAAAAAAAATAGACACAAAATGGATTAGGGATTTAAAGTAAAACCCAAAAATATAAAACTACTAGAAGAAAACATAGAAAAATGTTTCATGTCATTGTATTGGTCAATAACATTTTAGATATGACCTCGAAAGCCCAGGTAACAACAGTAAAAATACATACAATGATTGCATCAAACTAAAAAAAACTTTTTTATAACAAAGGAACAGAGTGAATACATAACCCACAGAGTGGAAGAAGAAATTTTAAAACTGTACATTTGATAAGGGATTAATATCCAAAATATATGAGGAACTCAAACAACTCAATAGTAAGAAAACAAATAACCTACTAAAACATGAGCAAAGAGCCTGAACAGATGTTTCTTAAGAAGAGATATACAAATGGCCAATAGAGTCATAAAAATTGTTGAATATCTCTAATTTTTAGGTAAATTAAAATTAAACCTACAATGAGATATTACTTTACACCTATTAGAATGACTATGATAAAAAAGATGAACTAACAGATGTTGGTAATGATGTGGAGAAAACAGAATCTTTGAACACTGTTAGTGGAAATGTAAGTTAGTACAGCCATGAAAAATGGTATGAAGATGTCTCAACATCTTGTAGAAATTATAGACAGCTAGAGGAACAAGAGAACTACTATATGATCTAGTAATCCTACTTCTGGGTATATATCTAATGGAACTGAAATCAATATATTGAAGACATGTCTGCACTCATATTCACTGAAGTGTTATTCACAATAGCCAAGATGTAGAATAAACCTAAGGGTCCGCACAGATGAAGAGATAAAGAAAAGATTAGATATATGCACAATGGAAAGTCATTCAGCCTTAATAAAGAAGACAATGCTGTCCTTGGCAAAAACATGAATAACATAAATAAACCTGGAAGACATTATGCAGAGTGATGTAAGCCAGGCACAAAATGTCAAATATTGCATGATTTCCTTTTTATGGTGAATCTAAAAAAGTCACAGTCATCAAAGTA
This sequence comes from Rhinopithecus bieti, assembly GCF_001698545.2. Lineage (NCBI taxonomy): Eukaryota > Metazoa > Chordata > Mammalia > Primates > Cercopithecidae > Rhinopithecus > Rhinopithecus bieti. The sequence goes on from NW_016805390.1 coordinate 1,409,770, forward strand.
GGAAGGAGAACATTGGTTGTTAGAGGCCAAGGGTTGGCAGAGGAAATGTTTGTCAAAGGACATAATTTTTTTTAATATACTTTAAGTCCTAGGGTACATGTGCACAATGTGCAGGTTTGTTACATATGTATACATGTGCCGTATTGGTGTGCTGCACCCATTAACTCGTCATTTACATTAGGTATATCTCCTAATGCTATCCCTCCCCGCTCCCCCTCCCCCCAACCCAAGGACGGCCTGGTGTGTGATGTTACCCTTTCCTCTGTCCAGAGTTTTCTCATTGGTTCCGTTCCACCTATGATAGAGACATGGTGTTTGGTTTTTTGTCCTTGCAATCGTTTGCTGGAATGGTAGTTTTTCCAAGCTTCATCCATGTCCTACAAAGGATATTCCTCTCCTTTTTTATGGTGCTATTATTCCATGGTGTATATTGCCAAATTTTTTTAATCCATCCTATCATTGATGGCATTTGGTTTGGTTCCAAGTCTTTGCTATTATGAATAGTCGCCCAATAAACATATGTGTGCACTGTCTTTATAGCACATGAATTTATATCTTTGGGTGTATAGCAGTAATGGGTGGCGGGTCAATGGTATTTCTAGTTCTAGATCGCTTAAGGAGATCAGACATGTCTTCCAAATGGTTGACTAGTTTACAGTCCCACCAACCGTGTATAAGGTTTCCTATTTCTCCACATCTCTCCAAAGCCCTGTTTTTCCTGACTTTTTATGATTGCCATTCTAACTGGTGTGGATAGTATCTCATTGTGGTTTTGATTTGCATGTCTCTGATGGCACTGATGCGAGTGATTTTCTCATGTGTTGTGGCTGCATAAATGTCTTCTTCGAGAGTGTCTGTTATATCTTTGCCTACTTTTTGATGGGTTTTTGTTTTTGTATTTGTTGGTTCCTTGTAATTTGGATACTAGTCCAACTTACAAGGGATGTCAGGACCTCTTCAAAGGAGACTATAAACACTGCTAACGAGATAAAGTATCAAACAATGTAGAACATTCATGTTCTGGATAGGACGAATAATATTTGTGATGGCCTATACTGCAAGGTATTTATAGATTCAAATGCATCCCCATAGCTACAAATACTTTCTTCAGAACTGGAAACTACTTGTAACGTTCTACAGAACCAAAAAAGAGTCACATTGCCAGTCATCCTAGCAAAACAACAAAGTTTGGAGCATCATGCTGATTAAATATGCTAAAGGCTTCAGTAAGCCAAACAGCATGGTACTGGTACAAAACGAAATACAGACAATGGAAAGAACAGAGGCTCAGAATAACCACACTCTACAACCATCTGACTTTAACAAACCTGCAAAAACAGTAATGAGGGAGGATTCCTATTTAATAAATGGTGCTGGGGAAAAACTGGTAGCATACGTATGATAAGAGAACTGGACCCCTCCTTACTTTTACAAAATTAATCAAATGGATTAAAAGGCTTAACTTTTAGACCTAAACAATAAAACCCTAGGAAATAGGCCTATACATTCGGCATAGGACGACAGGACTCATGCAAATGTTTTTATTCACAGTGAAAGGAGTTTTTGAATCTACCACAGCAAGGGACCACAGTTAATAATATTATCTAATCTTTCAGAATTGCTGAGATAAATTTCAAGTGTCTCAAAAAGAAAAAAAAAAAAGGATGGGTGATGTGACAGATATGGTAATTTTTATTTAATATTTCAAATTGAGTCATATATCAGAGATCACTTGTACTATAGCTACTATTGTTTCCTGTACTATAGGTACAATGTGATGTTTTTTGATATTGTTACAATCTGAATGTATATAAATTTTGCTGAAATGCATATATCGTAATCTTGTCTAAAATATGAGATTATACCTATATACAATATACATAATTAATATATTATATATTATTTATATCTTAACTATATAGGTACAATTTTAATTGTAATACTATATAATATTAATATATTCATATGATTATTTTATATATTATAGAATATATAGGTACATTTCTCATATTCTTTAGACAAGATTTTCTTTAATTCTTTAAACATACTTTAAACTGCCAACTTCGTGTTATTTGCTATAAGTCCAAAATTTGTGCTTCCTGTAGAGTAGTTTCTATAGACCTTACTTTTTCCTGTATATGAGACTTTAAAAAATTTTTTTTGCCATGTATCATATGTTTTTGTTGAAAATTTTAAACATGGAATTATATATATTTATATATAATGAAAATGTTTGAATAAAATAATACAAATTAAAAAGGGTTCCTTCCAACTTTGGCTTTTGGTAGTTTATAATATGTCTACATCTGGGTTTTTGAGTTTATTCCTTTCAGGTTTTACTGAGTTTCTGGACATGTAGATCAACAATTTTTATCAAAATTTGGGAAGTTTTCAGACATTAATTTTTCAAATATTCTTTCTACCCCTTTTCCTCACCTCTTCTCTCTTCTCCTTCTGCTCCTTCTCTTTCTCCTTCTGTGACTCTCATTATGTATATGTATGTATGATGGTATCTTACGGGTCTCTAAGACTTATTTTTATTCTTTTCTCTCTCAGTATCTCAGACTGGTTAGTATAAATTGACCTATCTTCAAGGTCAAGCATTCTTTCTTCTGAAAGCTCAAATCTTCGGTTGAGTCCCTGCTGTGAATTTGTTTTATTTTAATTATTATTGTGTGTTTTGACTCTATAGACTGCATTATAAACTTTTAAATAATTTATATATCTTTCTTGATATTTTCCTTTATTTGATGAGATATTATTCTCATATTTTCCAATAGTTATTTAGACAAGATTTTTTTTTTTAGTTCTTTGAACATTCTTTAAATAGCCAAGTTTACGTTTCTGTAAAGTTTCTATAATTCCAATATTTGTGCTTCCTGTAGTACAATTTCTATTGATCTTATTTTTTTCCTGTATATGAGGCATATTTCTTATTTATTTGCATGTCTCATATGTTCTTCATTAAAAATTTAAAATACTGAGTAATATATAATGGCAAATTTTGTAATCAGATTCTCTTCTACCCCAGTAATTTTTTTGTTCTTGGGTTTTTTTTTTTTTTTTCATTTATTTCTTGAATTCATTTTGTCAAGTCTGAATTCTTTGTTGGTTGTAGCTACTGAAGTTTCATCTCAGTTACCTTTGTCATCAGCTAATGATTGAATAGATATGACCTTAAATGCTTATATAAATATGTCTTTTAGCATTTGCCAAGCGATTCTGTGCATCTGGGGACATACTGTCAATGTTTAGGCAAGCAATTTACAGCTCTTATTACATTTTACTTCTTACTTACATTAAGCCACATGACTGGTCATGCACACAGCCTTGCACATGCGGCCCTCTAGATTTCCAGGAAGATGTTGAAGCTTTTCAAGCCCCCTATGGACAGCTCCTTTCCCAGTTTTTTATTTTAAATATCTGTCAGCCTGACATTTACCCCAACTTTATTTCCATCTCAGGCAGCTGCAGTTGATCCAATTGTCACTGCTTGTTTTCAGCAAACACACCTTAGGTAAAGACTACTTGTTCACACTCGATTATGACTGAGTCAGGTCAAATAATCACAAGCCTGGTTTGTGGAGTTATCGAAGGAAGTGACAGACAGCTCAAATAATGACCACTCTCTGTGAATGAGGCTTTAAAGGAGCTCCAATCATTTTCTATTTCCTACATAAGCTTCCTGGATGCTATCATTATTGTGGGCTGTTGTTTTTCAAAGTTATCCCAGAACGGAGGACAGAGGGGATGGCATAAAAAAGGTTGCAATGCCACAGACCTCACTATTTTTACCTAGTTAGCCATTTTCTTGAAGAAACACTCTCAAGGATATTGCAAATCTTAATTAACTTCATGAATATTGAAAACTTCATTATGAGAGTTTTGCCAATGTTTTCCTTGCTTTTATTGAGAAGACGATATTTGGTGGATCTTAATCATTCTCTCTGACATTATTGTATTACATCTTTAAACGTATGAATTATTTTCAGTTATTGTTTCTTTCCTCTTCCAGAGCTGTAGGTTCACATTATTTTATATCCAGTAGTCCTCAATATCTATGATTTACCCCATAATTATTATTTGGGTCTTTCCTGTCCCATTTAAAGTCTTATGATTTCCTCTGTCTTTTCCATAAAGCACTAGGCTGTACTTATAGTCATATGTGCTTTATTGGCTGTAATCTACCATTCAACACTTAACTGAATTTTTATTTTCATATCAAGTTTATATTTTAACCATTGTATTTTTTAATCTCTTTTTCCTCGGGGTCTCATTTTGAGTTTATGTACTCTTCTTTGAAATATTTCTAAAGCCTAAAATTTATTTGAAATTATGGAGATATTTTCTCTGAACACTGCACCTATTTCACTGAAATTCATCTTGAGAAATTTATTTTACACCTGTCATTTGCAGTGCTTGTTCTTACCTCTTTCCCTCCAACATTAATGCACACACTTTCTAAAGTTCTTTTGTCATTATTACTGACTTTTCAAATGGGAGTAATTATCCTGAAATCTACTATGACGAAGAGTGGGAGGATAAATCACAGTTTCAATTCATATTTGTTGTATCCAGCAACCTCTCACTAAATATGATTTCCTTTGTCCTACAAAGACATCTTCATTTAATTTTTAGTGCCCCAGTATTCAGCACAGCTCTGGAAAACCTCTTGTACCCACAGGCATTTGATGTCATTATCTGGCCCTTGGTGCCTCCTCGCCTCTTTTTTCACTTTAAGAAAGTCTGGAAGTCTGAATCGGCTATTCAATATGGTTTACCATCTCTCCTTCCCAGGCATGTATTCATGTAAAACTAGATCTTTGCATTAGACTTTGTCTAGGACCCTCATTTTACTGTTCTAAACAATAATCTTTGGAAAGATATTTAATTATACAGTGATTGGATTTACAGCTTAAGATCTGCAAAAGTATGTGTCCTATCTCAGTATCTCTTTCACTTTTCATTATATGGCACATACAAATAACACGTTATAATTTTGGATGACAGCCCTTTTTCCTGTATATTAAAAAAAAGAATTCCCCTATTTCTTCCTCCCTCCCTTCCTTCTTCTTTCCTTCCTTCTTCCCTCCCTCCCTTCCTCCCTCCCTTCCTTCCTTTCTTATTTATTTCTGTATTTGTTGATTGTGATGAAAAGATTTTTGAAAACAAATTTGGAGGAAAATTTTATTCCTGTGAGTAGTCTGCAAACCAGGGATAGACAGCCTTGTGTTCTAAACAAAGCTGTGTTCCAGGGAACGAAAAGATGGTTCGGGTTTTATGGCAAAGGTTCCTGCCCAAGTTCCTAATCAGGCCCATTAATGCAAACAAAGGATTGAAACTTAACTTAGTTTTGATTGGTTGGTACTCCTGAGCCCTAATGAGTCGATACCATTGAGTCCTAATTGGCCCAGGCAGAAGAGCTCTGAGTCTCTGTCAGATGTTTCTTTCAAATGGCCAATAGTGGGGAAGGGGGAGGGTGTCTGGTCAAAGCTTATCTTGGAATTAACAACAGAAACTGGTTTGTTTGCTCAATTGTAGAAAGGGAAGTCCTATAACACTTATACAACATCTTTCTGAGACCACAGAGTATGTGACCACTCCTTCACCAAAGGTTATATTTTATTCAGACTTCAGAGTTAAATTATTACTTCACAATGAAAAAGTCTGTGATTCTTTAGCCTAAATTATATCAATCTATTAAATTCACTTAAGAGCCTAGAATTTCCCTTATTGGTTTTTCATTAGTATATATAAGTAATTGATGTTTTATTATTTTATTGTGTCTGTTTTTGTTAAATATGCTTTCTCTGAGGGCAGGGGTCATACTGTCTTAAACTGCTGCAATCAACACATAATCGAAGGAACATAGCATTCAAATTTTTGTGTTGAACCAATTAATTAATACATAAGCTTTATGAAAATATGTAAATGGTAAATATAAGTAAATTTCTGAAAAGTCTACTAATGAGTAGAACAAATACATTTTTACCAATTTTTGCTGTAAACATTAAGCAATTATTATTGACACAAAGTTGACTGACACTATAATAGCATCATAACTGCTAAATTAGTACTGAATATGCTATTAACGTTAGTGATAAAGTATCATCATTATCTAAATGTAGTTTGTCTTAACTTTCATTTGTATGCACAATGCCTTTTTCTAAATGCATGAGTGCATCATAAATATATAAATCTCCATAATTAAACATATCCAGTCTCCTTTCTGAATCTACTAAATGCAGAGATGAGAGGGGGAATTTGTAATTTCATAACTGATATTAATGTGCAGCTCTGTTTAAAAGTCACTCCTCTATTTAAAAGAAAGTTTCAGATGCTTTTTGAGAACTATAATTAAAATTTGTGGGTGTAGAATTTTTGGCCACATTTCTATTCTCATTCTACTAGTTTTAATATTTAATTTACATCTGTTGGCCTCACTGTGAAAACTTAAGACTTCCAAATTAATTAAAAATTTATAGAAGAATTGGAGTTTCTCACTTTGGCCTACTGAAACAAACTACATTAATATTATAAAGTTCTAGTGAGCTCAACAATAATGAGGTATGTAAATACATGTTATAAACAAGAACTAAAATGTTAACTAAGGTACAACCACTTGGTTAACTTCTATAAATGCTGGCTGATTTTCATGCCCTTCAAATGGAAAAATATATTTTAACATCCACATACTTTCCCTAACTTAAAATTCGGTGAATTTCAATTGTGATTTTAAATTTGCAATAATAAGTATATAAAGAGAAAATTTCATGCATGAAATAAAAGTACAATCATATCCATCCTACCTAGCTATCTATCACTTATTGATCATATATTCATCTCTCTACCTATTAAACATTAATTTAGGTGATTTTCATAAGAACCATGTTTAATAATGTTTCCATGGGAAAATACATTCCATTAGCATTTGAATTCAGGATGCCATAACACTTCAAATAATGCTTCTCTTGCTTTTCTGGTGACCATGCCTGACATTCTGAGCCTTCAAAGACTCCTCTATCTCAGGAAGAGCTGATTGATAGAAATATAGATTCTTCTGCATACCAATATTTTTGTTTCTTCTCTAAATACACATAAATCAATATATTCAATTGACATATGCCGTGAATTATGAAACTGTTTTTTGTAATCCAGTTTTTCTTCTCCCAAATCATTTTCTAAGTACTTACATTGAAATATATATATGCAAGTGGAACAGTTTTACATTAATAATGTAAAAGAATATTTAAAATACTTAAAGTGTTTAGAAAATGTGGCATGTGAATATTTTCATATTAATGTCAACACAGGTAGCTCTACATCATTTTATTTAACTACTGTTTAGTATCCCATATGATACAACTACCTAAAAATTATATAGTGATAAATGATTAATTTGTTTTTGCTCTTAAAATGTAATTATATTTTTTCTTAATTTACATGAGAGATTATTTAGCTGCTATTGAAAAGTTAAATGTGTCTTGAATATTTATGCCTATAAAATTGAATCTAAACTGCCAAGTTATCTTCCAAAGGCCTAAATCTCATTTTGCTTTCTAAAAGACAATTTCTATGACCTACATCATTTTTTTGCCAGAAATGAATATTGATAAATTTCCAATTTATTTTTGTGAATCTTAATAACAATATATTATACTAATTATTTTATATATATATTTATTTGCTCATCACAGAAATTTAACATTTTCATTTCTTAAGTATCTGAATTTACTTGGCTATCAATTTGAACATTGTCCATTAGTTTATATCCTTATATGCTATTATCAATGTTGTTATGAATAATTTTATAAGCAAATTCTGTTATTAAACTTTATACTTTAAACCCATAACATTTTCTACTGTCAGTATACCAATAATGTATATCCTCTTATTTTTTTTAAGAAATAATAGCCTGCTGTAAGACTTTAGGCATAGTTTTCCATAATGTGATACTTTCGTCCATTTGTTGCTTAATTTATTTTTGTTATTTGATTTGAAATTTATGTCTGTAATGGAATGAGGCAGAAATCTGAATTGTTCCCCCAGCAACCTCAATAAAATAATCAATTGCTACAATACAATGAACCTTTCTCATTATCCATAATTTCCTCATTGATTTTATTGGCTACCTTGATCATACGCTAAATTTGAATATATACATGGATCCAATTCAGATGTATGAGCTAGTTCATTAATCTAATGAACCATTTTTATTCCATTATTATATAATTTTCTCATTGTATCTAAATGATTGATTTTTCTTGTGGATCATTATTATCTCCTTCTTCCAAACTGTCCTTGTACTGCTTAACTGTTTCTTTTGATCCCTAAATTGATTTTAAATTAGATTGTCAATTTCTGTTAAATAATAAATTCTTTTATGATTCTAACTAGATCTGTCTGAAATAAAATAAAAACTAACAATGATATCACTTTATTGATTTCTTATTTAAAGCACTTATTTATTGAGCAATAGTTATTTTTTCTATATTACTGACATTTGTTCTTTCCCATATAATATTTACAACACATCTTTTTTGTATTGACTTGTTCTAATGAGTCAGTGCATTAATAGTAGTAAAAGCATTGGTTATAATTTTCATAATTTCATCTAAAAATTGAAGATTGGATTTGGTCCTGGGAAGTCTGATTTTGTATTTTATATTCTTAACAGTACTTGTAGTTGTTGTAAAAAAAAAAAGTGGCAAGGTCAAATTAATCAGTTGTTAAATTACTCAGCATTGTGATAACAGGTGAATTGTATTCCCTATATCAGTGCTTTTTAGTACACTAGCAAGTAACTATATATGTCTATTAAATACTTGCAAAGCAGTTATTGTGAAGGCACACAATTAATAATTTTAATTTATTTAAATTTAAAACTGAAAAAATGTATTTTAAAATTAAACCTAACTCACTTTGTTTAAAAATACATTCACCTTAACTGTTGAATCATGTGAGATATTACTGTGATATTACAGTGAACCTGCATTGTTTCTATTATTACATATAAATGTATCTCAAAACTAGTCATTATAAATGATTTGTTCACTTCAAGTGATGTTTTTGCATGCAATATTATGCCATTGTAATTTGTTTATTTGAACATTTTATGCACATAATATGAACTGCAATAAAACTTATGTAAATCATGATTACCAGTTAAATTAAAAGTACATTTAAGCCATTTTTTTAGTTAAACAAACTAGACCAGTTGCAGGATGTAGAACCATGTGATGCCACAATAGCTACTGTTAAAATTGAAAGACAAAGAGAAAATACAACAGAAGATAGGTACAATTTTGCTATGAATGTCAATTGAAATTAGTGAGAGTGGAGAAAAACGAAAGTGTTTTATGATTATAATAGACATATTTGAAATGTATAACAGAGTGAAAATAATAACAGAAAATTTTAGAAAATATATAGTGATTTTGATGAAACATTCCTCTTAATAGACAAAAAGCACTGACAACCTGTAATCCCAGCACTTTGGGAGGCCAAGGCTGGAGATCACAAGGTCAGGAGATTAAGACCATCCTGGCCAACATGGTGAAACCGCATCTCTACTAAAAATACAAAAACTAGCCGGACGTGGTAGCACGCGTCTGTAGTCCCAGCCACTTGGGAGGCTGAGGCAGGAGAATCGCTTGAACCCAGGAGGCAGAGGTTGCAGTAAGCCGAGATTGCGCCACTGCACTCCAGCCTGGAGACAGAGCGAGACTCCATCTTAAAAAAAAAAGAAAAATCAGAATTGAATATCCATCAAACAATGCAAAACAATCGTTGATAAGAGCTAAGCTTCTAACATTGGCCAGCTACAAATTATTTTGGATTCTTGAAACAAATGAAAGAAATTTTAGATGGTATATTGGTCAGAGTTCAACCAGAGAAAGAGAACCAGTAAGGGGTGTGTGTGTCTGTTGAGAGAAAGAGAGAGAATAAAGAATTGTGTTACTTCCCAATGTGACTGTGGGGCAGGCCAGCAGTAAAGCAAGGTGACCAGCAAGCCGGAACCTACAGAGAGTAATTAGCACAAGCCAAAACTGCAGTCCGCAGGCAGTTTTTTTGACTTGTCTTTCTTTCTCTATCTCTCCCAGGGAAACTGTGGTCATGTTTTTAAGAACTTGTAACTGATTTATTCAGGTCCACCAAGATTAACCAGGACAATTTTCCCTAAAATCAGCTGATTTATGACCTTAATTACATCTGCAAGATATCCCTGCTGCAACTAGATTATTGTTTGATTGAATAACTAGAGATTTACCTAAGCTGACAAGCCAGAAAGACCATCACAGATGTAGAGATGTTTAAAAATATTATTTCAGGTATAAGTTTTGTTGGAAAATTATGAGAAAAAGAGTGAAAAGGCCACGTTTAAAAAGGGGCATGAATATTATTATTTAAATTGTTCAATATGAACATGCAATTGCAAGGTATCATACCCAGTTTATGAAATTAGAAACAAATGGAAAAAACTTTGAAAATATTTTGTTGAGGTATAAAAGTTTTATGAAGATTTACTGTACTAACTGTAATTTAAAATTTTGTTGAAATTCAAAGAATGTTGGTGAACTACAATCAAAGAAGTTAATTTAAATGGAGTTCATTTTTTCTCACTACTGTCACATCGCATATGAGCAAGCTAAATTTGAATCTCTAAGGAAAGGTAATCTTGTGTCTGACCTAGCTAGACAAGTATAGAAAGTTATTGACATGAAAACTGTTCATAATACAAATCAATAAAACTTTTGCATATTATCCAGAAGATAAAGCAGTAAAATGTTCAGTGTAATCAGTAGAATTATATGAATCACCTGCAAGTCTAAAATAAAATACACCAAAATGCTTTGTTATGTTAATTAACCTAGCTTTATTTTTTCAATTCCTGCAATACGCTTTGGAATTCAATATTAATAGTACTGAGTTAAAGTAAAAGTTAGTTTACTTAGTGTTCAAATTGAGATGAGACGTAGGTGTAAAATACACACTGATTTCAAATATTTGATACAAAAAAATCACTAAAATTTTTATTTTGATATCTTAAAATGGTATTTGAATATATCAGGTTAAATGATATGTTACTAAAATTAATTGGACCAGTTTCCTTTTAACATTTTTAAATGTAGCTATAAGAACTTTTAAAATTATATATGCAGCATGTATTTGTACTTAGAACTGCTCTAGGCAATTGTGGGCCTCAAATAAATTTTTTATCTCTATGTTAGCAAGATAAATAATTATTTGAGAGGAAGACTAAGAGAACATTGTGAATGGCTCTCTGCATTTCTATTTAATTTTGTCTCTAAAGATTCAAGCAGCATGTCTTAGGTCCCTGCAATTATCAAGGCATCGTACTATAAATTTTAAAATACACATATACACGCACACAAACAAAAATGACATATCCCTAGGTTGAGGGACATTACAATGCCATTAAAAAGAGTGAAGAATGAAATACACACACACATAGAAAGAGAAATAAAAGCCATGCCTCTTGAGTTAATTGAATATTCTGAAAATGATTTTTAAGAGGTCAATGTATTCTTGCAAGAACAACCTGGGAGCATGGTTATAAAACAAACAGCCTACCTAGTTAAACTCTCATGTATGCATGCGTTACTACTGTGGCATCATTTCATAAAACAGATGCATTTCTGAGGAAATAAAACAATTAAAGACAGGTCTAACTTCAGTGCATAAAACCATGGAGACCATATTGTACTTACAAAAACAAAACTGTATTTGTAAATACACATGGGGACATGAAATAAAGACCTAACACAGTGTCGAATCAAGTAGACACACAGTGTGAATTGGCACTCCCCTTGTTTGCATCCAGAAATGTCTGGTAGTGTGTCCAAATGTTATTAGCTCTGGAGCTCCACAGGGTTACATTCTTGCAAATGGCTCCAAGGTTAGACTTAACTTCCTCTTTTAAACATTTTTAACACACTTTTAAAAGAATAAATATATTATCAAAATAAAACACTAAGATTTTATAAAGCAAATACAGATATGAAAACACAACAATATTTTGTAATGAAACCCTTTGATTCTCTTGAATATTGTATAACTTTCCCACTACTTAGATGTGACCACTATTCCAGGTCATCTGAAATCATGCCTTTAGTTTTATTTTTACTTACATAATGTATTAATGTCTTTCCAGATCACACAGTTTAGTTTTGCCTTGTTTCGAAAATGTTATTAATTGAAACATGCTATATGCATTTATTTTACTTTTGACTCTTTTGCTCAAATTTATGTATGTGAGACACATCCAATGTTATTGCATACAGCTGTATTTTGTTCATACCTATTATTTATAGTATACCAGTGTACAATTATACCACAATTTATTGATTTTACCACTGCCAAACACTGAGGCACATTGATGAATTTCATTCACATTCCTTGGCATTTCCATCCCAGTACTGTGTTTTTCATGATTTTATTCTAACTTTTTTTTTTTTGGATTCCCAGCTATCATAAATAATGTCAGCTTCCCAGGGATATAGCTTTTGCATAAATTCATACATAATTTTACCATGTCATGGTTATAAAAAGTTGAGACTTTTTGGTTCAAAATAGAATATATCCATTAGCTTTCTGCCAGAAACTCAAAACTCCGCACTATATTACCCATGAAGAGGCAGAAAAGGAAAAAAAAAAAAAAACTTACAATAATGCTGAAAATCTAGATTCACAAATTATATAATAGCAAAACCCAGGAAAAACTGAAACTCTTTTCAAAAAATAAAGTCCTAACAGTTTTTCATTTTGAGATATTCTAGTTTTGATTCATAAAACTAAGTTAATTTAAAACATGAAGAAAATTCAGTTTCTCAAATACTTATCCTCTCATACAGAGAGCAAATAATTGTCAACATCTTATAATGAAGTGTTCTATACTTACGTAAATCTTATGTGTAAATGGCTGAAGTAACACATATTTCTTACTTTTTACACACAAATACACAAAGCTTCTTACTCTAATAAGCAAAACTGTTATACAGTACTAACTAAAAAGAAATTAGCACATTACTTAGAATTAATTAATTCTTTTCACATATGTTAATATAGAGCTTTCATATGAGAAATTTTGTAATCCAAAGGGGTGCTACTGGTTGTCCCCCAAAAAACCTTATAATCCATCCTGAAAAAAAATCACGAGAAAATAAGCAATTAAAATACTAGGTGGTAGAGCATCTGCTTCCAGAATTAGGAGTTTCATGGACTCAAATTCCAGTGAAACAACTAAAACTAGTAAAAATTATTTTTTGAAGTCCCTGGAAATAGTCCTGAAAATATACCACAAATGAAGAAACATTTATCAAGAAAATCTAGTAAATCTTTGAAAACAATGAGCCTGTGATACTTGAGCTACAAACTGCTCTTATTCCCCTTCCCTGACCAACCAATGTGCCGAGGTTCCATTTCATGTAAAAGTTGCCAAGAACCTGAGGCATAACAATCTTCTCACCTCCAGACAAGGGTCCTTGTATCCGCCATGCAAGAAGACTCCAGACTAATCAATTTTTGTTAAGTCCTCACTCTGTGGTACAAAAGCTATGTTTCCGATGACTACAGCTAAGAAGTTGGGACTACTTCCTCCCACCTATTATTTACTTTCAGGGAGAAGCTTTACCTGAAGCACAGCAAGCCAAGAATGCTAGGTCCTGGGAACTCATCCCAGTTCCCTCATAGCAGAGGTTCCACAATGAAAGAGGCAATCCAAGATGACAAAAGTCTACTACTCTCACCAGTGTCTTGCTTGTAGAACAGATGTATCACTATGAGAGAAGCAGACTACTGCTTCCACATCCAACTCCAGAGTAGTGGCTTAGGGATTTTATTCATACTGGCAATCTATAAACAAGAGAGAAATCAAGTACTGTTTACAAAAGAAATTACTTTATGTAGAAACAAATGAAAAGTATTTGAAGCCTAGGGGTGCTCTTTTAAAAATGTAAAAAAAAAAAAAAAGAAGAAGATGATGGTAGTGGTGGTAATTAAGAGGACACTGTTAATTCAGTGAGAACAAGAAGCTAAATTAGACTAGCTAGTTTACCAGAGAGATTAGGGAAAGAAACCATTCATTAACAGCGATCCTGAACTCACAGCAAAGCACAAAGATTTAGCTCAAACATTACCCCTGCATAGATGCCTAAATTTAAATAAGAAGTCTATGAAAAATTAAGCCAAAAGGAAAGCAACAATAAGTATTAAAGTGGAAATTAGGAATTGAAGACTAGGAAAACAATAGACAAAATCAAGAAAACTAAAACTCAGTTATTTGTAATATCAAGAAAATTGACAGTCTTAGCAAGATTGAATAAGAAAAAAATACATAAAATATTCAAATTCCTGAAATCAGAAAGGAAAGAAAATACACCATTATTGATCTTACAGAAGTAAAAAGTTTACCAGAGATTAATTTGAACAATTGTATTACAACAAACTGGATAAATTGGATGAAATGGACAAATTTCTAGAAAGCAACAAACTACCAAAATTGACTTAAGAAAAAATAGAAAATCTAAGTAGACCTATGCTAAGTGTAAAATTGAATTAAAATGTTTTCAACAAATTAAACCCCAGACCCACAGAATTTCACTGGTTAATAATATCAAAACTTTAAAAAATAATCTTTAGAAACAGCAGTTCTTAAAACACACTTCCAAAAAAATTTAAAATATGGGAGAAGGTAACAGTTCTTCACTCATTCTGTGAGGTCAGTGTTACTCTGGTACCCAAACCAGAAAATACATCAGTTATTCAAGATCCCATCACAATAAGATATATTAAAAACAGCACAACAAAATAGAAAAAAAAAATGGACCAAAATAAATTTAAAAAAACACATGAAACTGAACACACACACACACACACACACACACAAATTGCTTTGGAAAAAAGTAATAAAAATTGTTGTCTTTGGACACATAGAGAGGAGCAACACACACTGGGGCCTATCAGAGAGTGAAGGGTGGGAGGAGGTAGAATCAGGAAAAATAACTAATGGATACTAAGCTTAATAACTGGTTGAGAAATTTATCTGTACAACAAACCCCCATGACACATGTTTACCTATATAACAAACCTGCACATCCTGCACATGGACCTTGAATTTAAAACACAAGTTAAAAAAAATAAAGTAAGTTGTCTTTAGCCAGATGGATTTTTAAAACGTGCAAAGAAACAACAGACCAAGTTCTCTTATTAATATAGACAGAAAAATGTCCAACAAAATTTCAGCAAACTAAATGCAGTGACATATAAATGTACCATGATCAGGCCGGGCGCGGTGGCTCACGTCTGTAATCCCAGCACTTTGGGAGGCGGAGGCGGTCAGATCACGAGGTCAGGAGATCGAGTCCATCCTGGCTAACACGGTGAAACCCCGTCTGTACTAAAAAACACAAAAAATTAGCCGGGTGTGGTGACGGGCGCCTGTAGTCCCAGCCACTTGGGAGACTGAGGCAGGAGAATGGCGTGAACCTGGGAGGTGGAGTTTGCAGTGAGCCGAGATGGTGCCACTGCACTCCAGCCTGGGCGACAGAGTGAAGACTCTGTCTCAAAAAAAAAAAAAAAAAAAAGGAAAAAAAGTACCATGATCAAGTGACATTTATCATAGGAATGAAAGGTTGATTTAACATCTAAATCACAACAAAGCCGTGGTAACTCAGAGGCAACAGCTTCTTCTGAAAGACCTTTTCAGCTGCGCTTTTCTGGCTCCACTCCAGTGATTGAATTTGCAGGTCTTCCCAGATTGACAGGTTGTTGGTATCTTTAATCTTCCAACTCCACCTTTAAAAGACCTCCATTTCCACAGTTCCCTCTATGGTTGTGTAGGTCTAATTCTTATATTAAATCATGTATTTCATAGCTCATAATCATCTACAATACAGTGGTAGAATGCTTAATTATATATCAGACATCCTTGTCTGGCACCAGACCTTACAAGGCAAGCAATTAATATTTCACCATTGAGTATGTTGTCGGCTTTTGTAGATGCAATTTTTCAGATTAAGATTGTTTCTTCCTATCGCTAGCTTACTGAGTGCTTTTTAATAAGTAATTGTTTAATTTAATCAAATCTTTTACTCTTTCTGGGGTGATTATATATTTTAGAACTTATTTTCTTTTTATGTATAATCACAGAGATTGATTTTTAAATAATAAACTAGCCTAGAATTCATGGAATAATTCCCACTTATTCTATTTATTGTGACTAAATTCAACTTGCTAATGTTTTATTCATGAGTTTTTGCATCCATGCTTATGGGTATATTTTTCTTTTATTTTCTTTTCTGTGTAATGGCCTTAGGCTTACTATCAGAGTTATACTAGTCTCAAAACTGTGAAAGAGTCTAAGTTTGGTATTACTTTTTCTTTAAATGTTTGTAGTTTTCTTGTGGGAATTTTTTAATCAATATTTTTTAGAGACAGGGTTTCTCCTTGTTCTCCAGGCTGCAGTGTGGTGGCCTCCTAAATATCTATAGGTGTGTGCCACCATGCCTTGCTAATTTCTTTTTTGTAGAGATGGGGTCTCCCTACATTGCCAAGGCTGGTTTGAACCTTTTGGTGTCAAGCAATCCTCCCATTTTGACTTCCAAAAATGCTGGGATTGCACATGTGAGCCACCTAATTTGTCCAGGAGGGTATTTAGTTAAAAAGTCAACAACTATAAGATTACTCATGTTTTAAAATTTCTTCTAACGCTAGTTTTGGTAAGATGTTTCTTTAAAAAATAATTTCTATTTTTTTCAAGTATTCATATATATTGACAATTTTTTATAATATCCTATTATCTTTTATAATGTGAGAAAGGATTAAAATTATATTATCTTTTCATTATTGGTATTAGGATTTGTATTTTCACATTTTCAAATCCATCTGGCTGAAGCTTTGTCAATTTTATTACTTTTTTTCAAAAACAACTTGGGCTTTGAGTTTTCTGTTTTCCAAATTATTTTATTTTGGCATATGGTATTTATATTTTCTTCTTTTTTTTTTTAACTGTTTTATCTGAAATGGAACTTTAGATAATTGGTTTGTTTTTTCTGGTATATGTAATTAAAACTATAATTTCCAGCAAGGCAATAATTTGGCTGCTTCCCACAAATTTTGTATTTTTAATATTAAAGTATTTTTAATACTAAAGTGTATTTTCAATATTAAAATAGGATATTTCCAATTTACTATTGGCTTACTTTTTTTTCTTTCATTTGGTATCACCTCAATCAAATATTAAGTACTGAGATAATCTGAGGTTGGACTGAAACCTCTGGAAGCACTTGCGTACTACTGTAGCTGTCTCCTACTACACATACTCCCCTCAGTGTAGCCATTCCAAGTTCAGTAATATTTTATAAACTACATTTATTAAAAAATGTTAATTAACATATAACTGAGAGTCCCCCCACCTCCAGTGCACCAACAAATGCAAAAAAAAAAAAAGAAAATGGTAGGAATTTTGACCTAGCAAATTATAGTATTCAAAGAAGAATTTCCATTCCACCAAGAATCCTACGTGCGATTCATCATTAAAGACCATGAATGTCTAGAAGAGCTGTCAGTTAATAACTTGATATTCTTTAGAATGAAAATATTTGCTGAATGGACACATTAAGATGTTCCTAGAGGAAATTTTAGAGATCATAAATAAAGATGTCATCGCAAAGGAGTCATCATGGTCCAAGATGGAATCTTTTTTATACATTACATGTATTTTTCTGTTGGAATAATGGTACCAAAATATTGCTATAAGAACTAGCCCTTGAAACAAAATTCTTCATTGAAATATAATTTTGGCTTTGTAATGAAAGTTGGAGAGGATGAATACAAGAGTCCTAGAAATGGTAAGACATCTCTATTTCCATATCTTTTACTTTTAAGAAAGCTAATTGCCGGGCGCGGTGGCTCAAGCCTGTAATCCCAGCACTTTGGGAGGCCGAGACGGGCGGATCACGAGGTCAGGAGATCGAGACTATCCTGGCTAACACGGTGAAACCCCGTCTCTACTAAAAAATACAAAAAAATTAGCCGGGCGAGGTGGCGGGCGCCTGTAGTCCCAGCTACTCGGGAGGCTGAGGCAGGAGAATGGCGTGAACCCGGGAGGCGGAGCTTGCAGTGAGCTGAGATCCGGCCACAGCACTCCAGCCTGGGCAGCAGAGAGAGACTCCGTCTCAAAAAAAAGAGAAAGCTAATTAAGAAAAGATAAAAGGAGAATAAAAGAGACTCACTGCAGGGTCTGTGGTAACCCACTTAAGCAACACAGAGACTTAAAATATAAGGAGCTTATTACTACTGAGGAGAGACAAATCCAGAGTGTCTTGACCAAAATAGCTTTTATCCTCAATTTATCCCTTGAGACTAAGGAGAGAAAAATTAAGCAAATAATTAAAAACGAGTCCTTAAAATTAAAACTGAAATATAAATAAAGCAACTTTTTATTAAATTTAACTGAATATAGAATGTATAACACAGACAACAGTATCTCTGACCTCAATGAACTTACAGTCTCACTATTAGAGAACAGCTACAAATTAACAATATAAATTTATAATATATACACATATATATAATATATTGTTATATGTAATTATCTATAAGCACATGTTATGGTTCTGAAATCCAGAGGGAGATCATGGTACTTTATTGATCGAATATGGAGACAATGACCTATGTAAATAAATGTTGGGCAATAGTTTTTCTATTGAAACTGAATGCCATTAAAAAAAAACTGAAGTTTCTCAACATGTGCTTTTTACAAAACAATTCATAATACAAACATATTATTTATGAGGTCAAGTAGAAAGTCTAAGTATTGAAATACCAACTGACAACTTTATACTTTGTTATTCATAAAATTTTAAATGTGTAATTATATTAATTTTAGCAAAGATTAAAAATGAGAATGTATTGTAACAAAGACTAAATATTACAATATTCAAAGAAGTTTCAAGTATTTTAGCAATGGAAGTAGCATATTTTATGTAATTAGATTTAGGTTCATTACATTAGTTTTAAATGCAGGTAACATATGACCCTCATACAAGTATTTCACATAAATAATACATTAAACTATAATTTGTTTAAAATGTTAGCAAACAAATAAAAAGGAATATTGATTTAAAGTGAGTTTTGTTTTCAGTAATAGCAGAAAAATGAGAAAGAGTCCAAACATGATTTTGTTAATAAATTGTTTCTTGATCTCATAGAAGTACAAAGTAAAATAGTGGTTACCAGAGGCTAGAGTGATTGGAGAAAAGGTTTGGAAAAATGTTGATTAAAGGATACATCATTATTAGTTAAATGGGAGGAATAAGTTCAAGAGCTTTATTGTATAACATGGTCCCTATAGTTAACGACAATGTATTATATTTTTGAAAAATATCAAGAGTCAATTTTGGCTATGTATGAGCTTCCCTGTGCCCCCCACCCAAGATTATCTGTTTGCATGTATTATTAGGATCTCTGTGTGTGTGTGTCCTTTCTTATTGTGGTTCCTATGACTTTATTTTTTGTATTTCATATTTTCTATTACTATAGCATAGTCATAAATATTTGGGGGATACATGTGATACATGTATGAATGGATATTGATCATATCAGGGTCATTGGGGTATCTATTACCTCAAACATTTATCATTTGTGTTGGAAAAATTAGAATTCTGCCATTATAGTTATTTTGAAATACATAATAAATTATTGGTAACTATGATTTCCTTGCTGTACTGCAGAATATTAGAACCTTCTTTCCAACTGTATTTGTTTACCAATTAATCAACTTATGTTCATATACATCCCCCATCTCTTTTCCTTAACAGACTCTGATATGACCAGTGTACTCTAGACCTCCATAAGATTTACTGTTTTACCTCCCAGATATGAGTGAGAATATGCAATATTTATATTTCTGTGCCTGGCTTATTTTGCTTAACATAATCACTTCCGGGTCCACTCATGTTTCTGTAAATGACAGGATTTCAGTACTTCTTATGGCTGAATAATATTCCATTGTCCATATATGCACATTTTCTTTATCCATTTGTCTATTGACGGGCACTTAGATTGATTTCATATGGCTACTGTGAATGGTGCTGCAAAAAACATAAGAGTGCACATATCTCTTCAATATGATTTTTTTATAATTATTGAAGATGGGATTGCTTTCTTCATTTTTTTTCAGATAGATCACTGTTAGCATATAGAAATGCTACTTTTTGTATTGATTGAGTCTTTTGTAGTTTCATATAAATTTTAAGATTGTTCTTTGTTTCCCTGAAGAATGTTATTGGTATTTTAATATAGATTGCATTGAATTTGTAGATAATTTTGGGTGGTACAGACATTTTAACAATATTAATTCTTCTGCTTCATGAGAATGGGATAGATTTTCATTTTCTGTGCCTTCTTAAATTTCTTCATCAATGTTTTATTATTTTTAAAAATTGTATAAATTGTATAAATCCTTCACTTCTTTGGTTGAACTGATTCTTAGGGTTTTTGTAGCTGTTGTAAACGTGATTTCTTTCTTGATTTTTTTTTTTCAGATAGATAACTGTTAGCATATAGAAATGCTACATTTTACATTAATTTTGTACCCTTCAACATTACTAAATTTGTTTATCAGTTCTAAGAGTATTTTGGTGGAGTCTTTAGGTTTTGCCAAATATAAGATCATATCCTATTCAAAGAAGGATAATTGAACTTCCTGCTTTCTAATTTGGATGCCTTTTACTTCTTTTTCTTCCCTAATTGCTCTGGCAAGGATTTCATTATTGAATAACAATGGTGAAAGTGAGAGCATCCTTGTCTTGCAGATTTTAGTGGAAAGGCTTTCAATTTTTCCACATTCAGTATATTAGCTTTGGGTTTGTCATATATAGCCTTTATTGTGCTGAGGTCTCTTCCTTCTATACTCAGTTTGCTGAGAGTTTTTATTATTAGGCGACATCAAATTTTATATAATGCTTTTCAGCATTAATCGAAATAATTCTATGCTTTTTGTCCCTGATTTTGTTGATGTGATGTAACACGTTTATTGATTTGCATATGTTGAGCCATCTTTGGATCCCTGAAACGAATCCCACTTCATCAAAGTGAATGATCTTTTAATGTGTCATTGAATTCAATTTGCTAGTTTTGTTTTTTATTTTTATTTTTTGAGGACTTTTGCATCCATGTTTATCAGATATATTGGTTTATTGTTTTACGTTTGTTGTTGTCAGGTTTTGATATCAGACAGATGGAGGCCTTGTAGAATGAGTTTGGAAGTATTCCTTCCTCTTCAAATTTTTGACACAGTTTAAGTAGAACTGGTATTAATTATTCTTTACATGTTCAGTAGAATTCAGTAGTAAATTCAGCAGGTGCTTGGCTTTTATTTGATGGGAGACTTCTTGTCATTGCTTCAACCTTGTTACTCATTATTGCTCAGTTCATGTTTAATATTTCTTCCTGAATCAATCTTGGTACCTTACATGTATATAGGAATTTATTCATTTCTTCTAAATTTTTAAATTGCTGATATATAATTAGCCATAAGTTTCTAATTGTCTTTGTGAAAGGAGTTATTTAGCTTGCCTTAGGTAGACAGCAAGGGAAGAGTCCCCTGAAAGCTGCCCGCCCACAGGTCAGTGCCTCATCTCCACATAACATAAAAAGCAGCCTGGGAAAAAATTCAGGCTGCGGGCACAAATGAGGGAACTACACAGGGTGTTGTGCCTGGAGACACGCCCACGGCTGCACAGACAGAAAAGCCTCCCACCAATTTGGATAAAAACTAGCATGGACCCCCTGGCTCACTCAGATAAGGGAACAAGGACTGGCATAGAAATGCCTTTGTCCTTTATATAGTCAGCGGGCTATCAGAAAAAAGTTTCTTCTCCTTTTGTGGTGATGGGCACAGTGGGTTTCTGTGGCCATTCTACTTCCCTTTTTTTGAACTGTAAGTCAGGCCTCTATGAATCATCACTTCAGCCCCTGATTGGTCCTGGGCCACGGTCCCAGGCCAAGCTTTCACTTCAGCTCCTGATAGGTCCCGGGCCAAGCTAAGCAGCCTCTATCTGAGTCAAGCTTTCTGACTGGTCCTGGGCCAAGGCCTCAGGCCAAACTGATTCCCAGATTCTCCAAGACGGCCTGTTAGACTAAGTGCATTTCTTCCCCTTCTGAATCCACAAAAGTCCTGTACCCCAGCCTCATAGTAGGCACCCCATTTGGAACCCCTGCTCTGCTGGCAGAGAACTTTCTTCTTTCGCTTGTTAAACTTTCACTCTAACCTCACGTTTGTATCCGAACAAATCTTCTTGGAGGTAGAACAAAGAAATTTGGGTGTTATCTCAGACAAGGAGAGACTGTTACATCTTGGTGCACTGCTGCGACTGCAACATTTGTGTATCTGTAGTATCACTTGTAATGTTTTCCTTTTCTCTGATTTCATCTGTTTGGGTCTTTCTCTTTTTTTCTTAATTTGTGTAGCTAAAAGTCAATTTTGTTAATCTTTTCAAGAAATCAACATATTTTGCTGAAATTTTATATTTTTCAGTCTCATTTATTTAAAGTCTTTGTATTTTTTTTGATGTAGGCATTTATAGCTACAAAATTCCTTTTTAGTACCACTGTAGTTGCTGTATCTCATAGATGCTGACATGTGTTTTCATATTCATTTGTTTCAATATTTTTTATTTTTTTCCTAATTTATTCATTGACCTATTGGTCATTCAGGAGCATGTTGTTTAATTTCCATGTGATGGGTATTTTCTAAGGCTTGTCTTTTATTACTTTTTAGTTTTATTCCATTGTAGTCATAAAAGATACTTGCTATGGTTTCTGCTCATTTTGAATTTGCTGAGAGTTGTTTTGTGAACTAACATGTGGTCTATCCCAAAGAAGTTTCCATGTGGTGATGAAAAAGTGTGTATTCTATAGCAGTTGCATGGAATATTCTGTAAAGATGTGTTAGACTCACTGGTCGAGTACAAGTAACCCGGATTTTTTTTTTGTTTTTGTTATCTGCCTGGATAATGTGTCCATCACCTAAAATGAGATGGTAAATTTTCCTACTGTTATTGTATTTTAGTCTAGTTCTCCCTTTAGGCCCATTAATATTTGATTTATATATTTGGTTGCTCCATTGTTGGGTGTATATATACTTACTACTACTATATCCTATTGGTGAATCTATCCCTTGTTGATTATATAATTATAGTTTTTTGTCTTTATATACAGTTTTTTTTTAATGCAAAAACTATTTTATTTAAGTATAGTTACCTCTACTCTTTTTTCATTTTCAGTTGTATAGAATGTATTTTCCCATCCTTTCACTTTTTCTACCTGGGTGAAGTGAGTCTCTTTATAGGTGTAGTGAGTTTCCTGTAGACAACATATAGTTGGGTCTTGCTATTCATATATCAATTCAGCCACTTTTTATGTCTTTTAATGAGATAATATAGCTGTTTACATTCAGTGTTATTATTGATAGCTAAGGACCCACCACTGCCACTTTTACTTGTTTTTACTTATTCTGTAACTCCTCCCCTTTATCCCTTTCTTATGTGTGTGTATGTGTGTGGTGTTGTTATTTTCTCTGGTAGTGTGTTCTAATTTTTTTTTTGCTTTATATTTTTAGTGCCTCTGCTATAGCTTTTGGCATTGTGGTTACCATGATGCTTAAACAAAACATTATACAGTTATAACAAGTATTTAAAACTGATGCCATCTCAGATTAGATCACAAAAAAAAAAAAAACACAGTAAAAAAAGAAACTATGTATATTAACTCCCTTCTATCCCAGTAGTTTGAAATTTTTATAAAGCCTATCTCTTAAAAAATATTTTACCTATGATAATGTTTAAATGTCTTTCAGTCTTCTTGGTAAACATGTAATTTATTTAAATGCTGTGATGACAATATTAGCATAACAATCACATTCACATTCTTTCTTTAGGTCTGAGGAAATTCCTTTAGAAGTTCTTGTATTACATGTCTGAAAGCAATAAATTATCTTAGCTTTTGTTTGTCTGGGAAGATATTTTTATATCCTTTATTTCTGAAGGATAGCTATGCTGGGTACAATATTTTGATGTCCAACACTTTTTCTTCAGTGCTTTGATTATATTGTCTCACTCCATCCTAGACTGCAAGATTTCTACTGAGAAGTTGCCTTGTATGTTATCTGGTCCTTTTTTCTTTCAGCTTTCAGGGTTCTTTCTTTGTCTTTGACATTTGCGAGTTTGATTATAATATAGCTTTGGGTATTCTTATTTGATTGAATCTGATTGGTGAACTTTGACCTCCCCATACCTAGATATTTATATATTTCACCAGGCTTGAAAAGTTTTCTGTTGTTATTTCTTTGAATAAGCTATCTACCTATTTGTCTTTTTCTGTTACCTCTTTAACTCCAGTAATCTGAATGTTTACTCTTTTGATATTATCCCATAGATAGTATAAGTTTGCTCACTACTTTTCTTTTTCGTCTCATTCTCCTCTGACTGTATTTTGAAATAGTTTGTCTTTGAGTTTACTGATTCTTTCTTCTTTTGATCAGTTAGGCTGTTGATGTTTTCTATTGCATGTTTTATTTCAATCATTGTATTTTAGATCCAAGATTTTGTTTGACTTTAAAATGTCAATCTTTTGTTAAATATCTCTGATTAATTTCCAAATTGATACTGTGTATATTCTTGAAGTTTGTTGAGTTTCCTTAAAACATCTATTTTGATTTGTTTCTTTGAAACATCACATATTCCTTACTTTAGCATCAGTCTCAGGCATCTTATTTTATCTCTTCAGTGAGATCATGTTTTTCTGAATATCCTTGATGCTTGTGGAAGTGTGATGGTATCTGCACATTGATGAACTAAGTGCTTATTTTAGTCTTCACAGCCTGGCTTTATTTGTGCCTATTATTCTTCAGAGAGCCTTCCAGGGATTCTAAGCCAACTGACAGTTTTGTTCCCCACACATATATGACCACTGCAGCCATTTAAGGCCTAGAGGATACTCTAAACCCAAACTCACTGTGAGTCTTTCAATGGCTATGATGTTCATGTGACTTTCTGGCTCAAATGCACCTCAGAAGACCAAGAAGAGTTCTACGCTGTGTGGAAACGTGGGTCAGGTGCCGGAGTCCAGAAGACTCTTTCAGTTTCCTAGATAGACATGCCTCCTAGAAATACTTTTCACAGATAGAATGAATTCCTGAATGCAGCTAGACAGGCTGGACTTGAGACCAGGCCCCTTCAGGATGTGCTGTGGGAAGGAGGCTGGTAGGTCTTATTGTCTCAGACAGGCATGTATCAACCAGCAAGTTCCTGCTCAAGTAGGGTAGTTCTTTGCAACTTAAGGTAGTTCTTTGACTGCGTATGAATAAATGTGACCAGGGGTGCATCTCCTGGTAAGTCCCCACACAGAGAGAATAGTTCACTGATTGCAGCAGGGGTGCTGAACCTGAGACTGGGACCCTCGGGATCTTCTGTGGGACAGAGGCTAGAAAGGTTTTTTTGTTGCCCCATACAGTTATATGTTTTCCAGCAGGTCTCAGCACAGCTGGGATAGTTCACAAACTACAGATAGAGGGGCCAGTGCAGACACTGGGCCCCCTTGGAATTTGCTATGTGATGGAGGCTGGTGAGTTTGTCAAGAAGCTCATACTCC
Organism: Rhinopithecus bieti; assembly: GCF_001698545.2. Lineage (NCBI taxonomy): Eukaryota > Metazoa > Chordata > Mammalia > Primates > Cercopithecidae > Rhinopithecus > Rhinopithecus bieti. The sequence goes on from NW_016805390.1 coordinate 1,435,444, forward strand.
TCAGCTGTGTTATATACTCAAGTCTCCTTCTGGATCCTTGTATGAGCAGAAATCTTGTTATTAAGGCATAAGAACAGGTTACCTTTTGTTCTGCCATCTTGATGGCATCACTTCCCTACTTCCCATGACTTTCTATGCTTTTGTTCACAACAACAAATCAAATTCAGATTTATATAACTAAGCCAATGACTGATGTCTAAGCCAGGTAATATGTACTCAAAATATATGTATTGAATGCGTGAAAAAATTGATTTAAAAATTAATAAAAGGGCTATAATATCACTAAATATTCCAGCAACTCTCCTCACTTAATTTTTGTTATTGACTCCAGTAAGGTTTGTGATAAAGTAAAAACTATAGGTTCATGTGAGAGTGCAATCAACACCTTTTACAACTTTCCCAGTAGGCTACTCTTTAGAACCACATGATGTTACTTTCATTCATTTTCTTTCTGCATTTTTTCCCCAAATGCCATGCTGTTTCTTTACATATGCTCTCTGATCTTTTATATATGCTTTCCCTTTGGGGAGAGAAAAAAAAGATCTGTCTCCATTAGCCACTGGTGAACTTTCACTTACCTTTCATTACAAAATGAGCTCGGGATGTCATTTTGTCCTTTCAAGAAAGATTACTTGACCCTTCTAGTGTACTCTTTTGATAATTTTCTAACAATAATCACTCTGCATTGCATTTATTTGCTAACAAGTCTATCTTCCTCATAATTCTTGCATTCTAAAAGTACATTAATGTAAATATATATGTAATATATGCATGTACTTTTATTACTATATGTATTTGCATATTTGATATATAATTTATCCTACTATAGTTCATATATAAATATATTATAGTGTATATATTTATATATTAGTATGTGTAAATATGTTCTTTGAATAGCATATATGAATATATATATACAATGGCAGAATATGTATATATTACTTTAAATATATTTTAGAGGAATAACAAGGTGAAAACACATATGGAAGAGAAAGAAGTGGAAATTGAAACTGTTACCACAGTTTCTAACACAATAATCCATTGTATACAAGAGAAATTTAATAAATATTATTTTTAAATGTTTAAAATAAAGAATAAAGGAGTAAATGATAAAAATTGTATGTTGTCCTAAAAGCACTTTTCAAAGCATCTATTGGATGTTACTCATTAACTGTTAAACATTTCTTTAATCAAGCCCAGGCCTCACATCAAGGTCGATGTATTTATAGTTTATATATTATAGCAAAGAACATTAATTTGAAGTGCAAAGTTTTAATAAAATATCCTTCTTCCTCTTTGCATAAAATGCTAACCTACTAGGTCCTATGCAGCCCATAAGACCACTAATTAAAGAAAGTAGGGCTTCAGCAACCACCTTATTAGTATCAAATTTTAATTTTCTCACTTGAAACTCATTCAAACTGCATCAGTAGTTATGTTTTTCCTGCACATCTCTCTTCTGCTTTGAAATGCTGTTCTCAGGGACTCAAAATAATCAGCTCCTTTGAAATCATTTGGCTGGAGCTACATAAATCCTAGTTCCAGTTATATTAGTGAAGAAGTAAAGAGAAGCGGTCATTTGTGAACTGTGCTAAAGTGTTTGATTGTTTTTTTTGTATAGGAGCCTCTAAAATATACATATGGGTATCTGAGAATTTGACATACACAACTCAACTTGGTTAGTCCTAATAATATGCCTAGGGTTAATGAATCTGCATGATTTAATTTGCCAGTGAAATTCAAATTTATATATTTAATGACTCTCTAAAAGCCATCAAACCAAAAGTTTGTTCATTACAATGTTTGATCCACTGTAGCTTTGTTGTCTTTTAGAGATTCATTTGATTCTAATGACATTCAGAGTGTTTGTTCTGAATTAGCTCTCTGTGGATTGGACTGCTGTCTTGTCTTCTGTATATCATCTTCCATACACATTTTGGCTACTTTATTTGTTTTATTTGAAAATGATTGCAAGTCATTAGATGTTTTGGTGAGTATTTTATTATATTATTATTTTTAAATAATAAAATACATGCAAAAAATTGGCTGTTTTTAAAGAACTACCTAACAGCTGACCTCTCTGTTTTAGCTTTTCTAGGACTAGTGGTCAGAATTAATATCACACTTGCCCAAATTTGTATTTCACATTTTCTCGAGTATGTCATTCTAACATTACAGAAGTTTTTTTTGTAAGTTATTAGAAAAATGTATGCTTTTAGAAAAATATATGTTCATTAAACTGAACTGTGTTCAACTCATTATTCTATATAGAACACCATCATGATTGCTGTGGATTACTCAATGCATCACAGTGAGTTGAACATTGAAAGCTCTATGAAGAAGATAGAACAAAGTAAACTTATACTGCCCTGCTATCTCTAACAGGTACAGGCCTTATATAGTCTACATTGGATCATACCACCTATTGACTAAAGGTTGAACTTTTCTGGTTAAATATCAAAAAGATATTTCAGTTACACACACAAAGAGGCACACACACATACAGATGGCCTTCTGTATCTTCAAGTTCTGCATCTGTGAATTCAACCAACCAGAAAGAAAAAAAAGGTATTTGAAAAAAAATACAACAAAATAATGCAAATTTTAAAATGCTGTATAACCACCAATTAAATAGCATTTACATTTTATTAGATATTATAAGTAGTCTAGATATTATTTAAAATATATGAAAGATGTGCATAGGCCATATGCAAATACTCTATCATTTTATATTAAGGATTTGAACATCCACAGATTTTGGTATCTGAAGGGGATTACGGAACCCATCCATTTTGGATACTTAGGAACAATTTTACACATACTACTCAAATGCAAAGTCTTATCAACTCATTTACAGGTATCTGTCAATTCACCCTGTCCCTTTACTCATTTGTTTCCATTGTAAGAGTGTTGGACTGAAGGAAGGAAACGAAGCAAAATCTCAGTGACTTCAGATTAATAAGGTCAATGCAGGTCTTCATATATATTACAGAAGGAATAGGAAGTGGATCTAAAAATGAATGATTGTTAGATTCTCAAACATTAGGAAAAAATATTTAAATATTTAAATTAAGCAATAATTTGTTTAGTAATGGAACATATTTAAAAGGTATTACTTTTAATTTTGATGTGACTGAAGTTATTTTTCTGCTATCATTATACTTTAAAATATATAGGTACTACAGGGAAAATATATGCTCAACTAAGAAAATTTATAAAATGTTGGAAATTACAATAAATATGCAAAATATTCATATACAACCAATCCATGATGATACCATCACAAGTAACAATAGTAATGTATCAGAGGAGTTTATGAAATTTTTGCAGATTTTACCCTATATAGATGGCAGTGCATTACTTATAAGCATGACCTGAATCTATTCAGCATTTGTACTTATTGGCTGTCTTTTATTGAGCAAGTCATTTAACCATTAAACATTTAAAACTGAGCTTCTATTTGTAAAATATAGAATATAAATATGGAAATCTGTGCATAAAAATGAGAATGTGCTTAAAATTTAGCTACTGTAACTATGGCAGTGAATATGATGTTGGTAATGAAGATGATGATGAGGATGCATGTTACCCCAAACTAGCGAAATTTGAGAAAAATGTGTTAGAAATAAAGCACATAACATTGTTCCTGCTAGCATAAATGAAATGCATGGAATATCTATAAAATTAGCGTATTCAGTCATAGATTTGGAAACGAGTTAGAATACATTAAAATATCTTGGAAAACAAAAACATTTTGATTTAGTCCATTGAGAAAATTTTGATAAAATGTTTTATTTTGCTTTTCTGGAAGTAAAGGATAAATAATGTAGTTAGATTTTTTTATTTTTAAAAAAAATGTTGCATAAATTCCTAAAATCACTCTTCTAACAACCCAAGACATCTGGATATGAAATTCAATTTATATTCTGCTGCTTTTTTTGTTGTTGTTCTTAAAAGCACAGTGGATCCTGTTTACAAGAAAAAAATATTGTTAAATATTTTAATTATATTTATTCCTTAGCTATAGGTTAAGCTCTACATTTAGTTTACAAGGTAAGATACATTTCAATCAGTGGTGTGCTGCTGAGAGAAGAAGAAGGTGTGAAAGAGTAAAAGGAAGCAGAAGGAAGAGATGGTGAAGAAAATGGGTTAAAAGGAAGGAGGGAAAGGGAGAAAGAGAGAAAGTGAGGAAGGGAAGCGGGAAGAAATAGAACAATAATAAATAGGTAGACCGCATAAATGTCTTCTTTTGAGAAGTGACTGTTCATGAATTTCATATGGAGCCAAAAAAAAAAAAAAAAAAAAAAAAAAA